>NW_007250806.1:152041-244962 GCF_000164805.1 Carlito syrichta | reverse complement strand
CACTTCACAAAAGAAGACATTCGAGCAGCCAACAAACACATGAAGAAATGCTCAACCTCACTAATCATCAGGGAGATGCAAATCAAAACCACACTGAGATACCACCTAACTCCAGTCAGAGTGGCAATTATCAACAACTCAAAAAATAACAGTTGCTGGAGAGGGTGTGGTGAAAAGGGAACACTTCTACACTGTTGGTGGGAGTGTAAACTAGTGCAACCTCTGTGGAAAGCAGTGTGGCGATTCCTAAAAGCTCTGAAAATTGACCTTCCATATGACCCTGCAATTCCCCTACTAGGAATATACCCTGAAGAACACAAATCACTCTATAAAAAAGATGCCTGCACACGTATGTTTATCGCAGTGTTGTTCACAATAGCAAGAACCTGGAAACAACCATGCTGCCCATCAAAAGAGGACTGGATTAAAAAATGTGGTACATATACACGATGGAATACTACGCAGCCATAAAAAATAACAAAATCATGAATTTCGCTGCAACCTGGATGGAACTAGAGTCTATAATACTGAGTGACCTCTCACAGAAGCAAAGATCCGAATATCACATGTCCTCACTCATATAATGGACCTTGAACATCCAATGTAATACTATAAGAAAATGACTGACGGTACTGGGAAACTATGGGCGGGAGGGGGATGGAATTAACAGTAGCAAATATCTGTCGGGGGATGGGAAAACACCTCTTATCAACAGGGTGCCTGAATGAAACGTAATTGTGCACCTAACCCTTAACTGTACCGCACAAAACATAATAAAAAATACTGATTAATGAAAAAAAAAAAAAGAAAATCCACACTTTTCAATAACAAAGACCAGTATAATAAGAAGGAAAAATAACTTCATGAGGCCTTGTGGTTCCTGACTATTTCAATTTCTAATAGTTTCAAACAAGCTTGATAAAAATTTAGTAATCAAAGATGCATGTAAATAGTGTAGGAACTTAATTGATAGAAATGTCTCATACATCTTATTTTTCATTGTTATACATCCTTTATTGTTAAAAAATTTAAAAACATATATTTTTGTCTTTGTAATGAGTTAAAGAGTCACATGCAATTATTGATTATAGTTTTTGTGGAGTACCTTTTTGCAGATTATTGATCACTCAAGATAATGAAAAAAGCTAATAAAAAGAATCCTGTTTGAAGACGTTAGAATACTGTTAAGTTATCAGATCTGCAGGGACCAAAACTTTTGAAAAATGGGGAACTGCAGAGAGGTAAGCTGATCTACTGCAGCCACATTTGTCCCGAGGACATTTGCTGATGATGGATGTGGGGCTACAGGCTGAGATACTGTGGTTTTCCTAGGCAGCGAAGCTGTGTTGAGGGATGTAGTAACCAGCAGATGTTTGGGAAGGCTTAGGCTGGAGAGACACAGTTGGAGATTTTGGAGACCAGGATCCCAGGGAGAAGGGAAGGACGGAGAACTGAGCCTGATAAATGCTGCTTTCTTCTTTAATACACTTGTTGAATTATGAAGATACGCAAGACAGTAGACCATGAAGCTAAGCAGAAAGTCTCTGAAAAACAAAGAAAGGTACTTCAGTAGCCCCAAGGCACTGATGGGAAAGATTAAAGCTCAAGATATTAACATGGCAACCCCAAATCAGAGAGGGCATGCATGCACAGTTCTTTACGCATTCCAAAGAAGTCACCTGGACGTCCATCAGAGAAAGATATTGGTTTATTGAACTTATAGGAGGCACGAATGGCGGCTAGGCTAGTTGAAGAGGGAAGAATCTGCCCATGAGGCACTGATGGTGGCAGGTCGGTGAGAAAAAAAACCGTACTTCAGGGTAGTATAGCAAACAGTTTTATAGGCAAGCAAGTCAATTGATCAAACACAAATACCCAGTGTTTACAATTACGCTGAATGCATGTGACAACTACGTTACTTTCAGCTTTGCTTGGTAACTTGCACCCTCTGATTCATTGTTGGGAATATGCATGCCTTTCAGAGACCACCTTTGCTGGAGGCTGCTTCCTGAGGGAAGGAGGAGAGGTGAGCAATCCATGTTCCGATCATACCCCACAAAGCCTTACCAGATGAAAAGGTCCTGGTGAATGCACCAACCTCAAGGTTTGAAACCCAGGAGACACACACTGTGTGATCAGAGTTTCTGAAAGATGATAATATATGGAGACTCTTTCTCTCTATATATATTTTTTACAGATAATTCCTAATGTTCGATAAAATATTTTAAGGCATGCTAAGATACAGAGCCATAGTCTAAAAGCTAAGCTTAAACAACAAACCCAACATACATTCACAGGTGATTAAGATTATTGCCATTAGTAGAAATAGGACTTTAAAATTTGCCCTCCAGGTTGGACTTTGTGGCTCAGCCTGTAATCCCAGAACTTTGGGAGGCCGAGGCAAGTGGATCTCATACCAGCCTGGGCCTTGGTGATACCTCATCTCTACAATAAATAAAAAATTAGCCGGGTGTGGTAGTATGCACCTGTAGTTCCGTCTACTTGGAAGGCTGAGGCAGAAGGATCACCAGAGTCCAGCAGGTCAAAGCTGGAGTGGCCATGATCGTGCCACTGCACTCTAGCCTGGGTGACAGAGTGAGACTCTAACTAAAAAAATAAAAAATAAAAATAAAATAAAGTAAAATATGCCCTTCAAATAGAGGGAAAGATGGGCAAGATAGGTAGTTGGTAGAGAAGCTCATAAAATAATTGGAATATATGAAAAAGAATCAAACAGAAATTTTAGAATTGAAAAATATAATATCTCAAATTTTAAAAAAGTCAGTAATAGATTATTTAAACAAAAGGCTGGACAAAAGAGAGGACAGAATTATTGAAGTTAGAGCAATAGAAACCATACTGAAGCTCAGTAATAAAAAGACTAGAAAATACAGAGAAAGGGGTAAAAGACATGTTGAGCTAGTGAGAAGTCTTACATCCATGAAATAGAAATCCCAGAAGGAGAAGATAGAAAGAATGAGAGCAGAAAAATGTTTAAAGTGTTAAATAACATAATAAGGAACCCTTTAGTCCAATTTTTCTCTCAAAATTTTATTAGCCTGAAGATTTATGATCTATATACTTTCTGAATACATATTGCCTTTTGATAAAAAATTAAAAAAGGTTAAATACATGTCTTACTACAGCAACATTTGGTATTTTATTTATTAATACATGCTTTTTATATGATACTGAAATTCTTGACATCCTAACACTTAACAGAAGAACTAAAACAGAATAGCAAAGGTTTTAAATTTTCTTTTATATTTTCTGACTTAAAAATTGTTTAAAATTTTACAAATAAAAAGTATTAAGTAGAAAAAAACATGTCTGTCTAAAATCCCATTGTGTGAGGCCAAGTGTGGAGGCTGAAGCCTGTAATCCCAGCAGTTTGGGAGGCCAAGGCAAGAGGATTGCCTCGAGCTCAGAGGTTCGAGACCAGCCTGGACAACTTGGTGAGACCTTGTCTCTACAGTAAATCAAAAAAATAAGCCAGGTGTGGTAGTGTAGACCTGTAGTTCCAGCGACTTGGAAGGCTGAGGCGGAAGGATTGCCTGAGTCCAGCAAGTCAAGGCTGTGGTGGTCATGAGTATGCCACTGCACTCCAGCCTGGGTGACAGAGTGAGACTCCAGCTCAAAAAAAAAAAAAAAAAAAAATCCCATTGTGTGTATCTGTATGCATTTATATTTTTTTCAAACAAAAATAAAATCCAATTATGTATAGTATTTATTTTTCATTTTTCATTAAAACTATATCATGGATATCATGAAATGTATTTTTAACCCAAATAGTTAAAAATAAGTTGATGAAATATTATGTATCCATTAATAAAAATGAACATAACTATATTCATTTTTATAAAAAAATAACCTTTCTAAAAAGTTTCTTCTTATGAAAAATATTACTGTTCCCTCAAGGGTGGTGAATAATATCTCCATCTTATTGGATGTTTTTACTTCCTCATACATGTAATTTGGAGGCAGTTTTCCTTGGAGGCAATAACAGATTTAGTTTTTCATTCATTCAAGCATATTTATTGATTCCCTCTTATATACCAGACACTGTGCCAGATAATGAAAAGTAAGGGTAAATAAAACAGACATATTTGCTGCCCTCGTAGAATTTAGTGTCAGTTGGGAATATAGACATTGACATGTAATTGATAACAAAAAAGTGTTCTATGAAAGGAGAACTTCAGGGTGCTCCAGTATTGAATAGCAAGATGGAGTGTAGGAAAGGGTGATGGTGTTCCCGAAAGAAGACCCCGAGTATGAGTGTAAGTTTCCACTTGAATAGAGATGGGGAAGGAGATAGTTAGATACAACAAAGGCTATTTCACATCATCTTAAAGCCTGGTAGACTAAATTTCAAAAGGAAACAATTTTTCTAGAAATTTAAAGTGTCAATTTACATATATTGTGCTCCATAGAAAGCTTATTGACTATAAACTAGTGAATAGTTCACATGCAATATAAATATGAATTTCATTCTGATAAATATGCCCATTTTTTTTTCAAATAATTTTAGGAAATGTATTGACCAAAAGTCATAAGAAGGATATGTTCTAAATACAAATTTCTTTAAAAGACTGAATTAAGAGAGCCTGCATTGAAAATAAAATTTCCAAATATTCTCTTTATTCTAAGACACCAGATATCATAGGTTATGAGGAAAATGGAAGTGAGAAAAGTACAACATAAATAAAGGGCAAGTCTCTGCATCCTAGATTCTAGGGCAGAGTTTGGATGGATGTGACACCTGATCATGACCCCTGCACAATGTGAGGGTATTTTTTTTTCACTGAGGCCAGACTATGCCAGCTTACTCATGGGTTAAGCAATGAGCTGCAGTAGAGCTCAACACAGCCAGAATTTACAGGACCAAGTCCTAGTATAATGGAATGACAACGCAACTCACGCAACTACACAATCTCAAGCTCCTTTTCATTACTTTTCAGAGTCTTCAGGTAGTTGCTTTCGGTATTTTAAGTAGTTTTACTTGTAGTCTGAGGATAATATAGGCCACAGTGGAGTTCATCTTCAATGGTGGATGAGAATCTCTACTTCCTTTTGAAAAGTATTGGAGGCAGGCTGAAAATACTTTATTTTTGTGAGATTATCAAGAAAATGGAGAAGTCTTCCTGATTTGAGGAGGATCAAGGCGAAAAATAATGGTTATATGGGCTATGGGAAGCCCTTGGGTGGGGGGATATAAAAGGTTCAGGCAGAGCTTTGCCTTTAACTTCTTTTTCCCTGTTCTAAGGAAACTGACTGATTTTTGCCTGTGAAACTATTTGAAGAAACTCTGAGCCCTGCATTTTCACAAAGGATATAAATCTGTTCTTCTAAAAAGTCTGTTGCCCAAATTTGAAATTGTTCATTCAGTTGGTATACTACCCCTGCAGGACTACTCTTTCATTCTTATGGTGGGAATTGATTTTTCTTCTCTTATTTATCATGTGAGAGTAGTGACTGTATTACAACCTCAGAATTTTCACACATTATTTAAAAACCTGTTCTCAATGTGAGAAGGTCTTGCATAGGCTTGTCTATACCAATGTGTAAAAATCTCCAGCTGCTTTTAAAATTGTGAAGACAAGCTATGTTCCTCATTAAGTACAGAGACTAATGTCGGTGGAAAGTGAAAGCTTTCTATAGACATTTTCCAAAATTTGTATTTTTCTTTATTTAAAATGACCTCACCCTAACCTCTAAGTTTATGCACACAAACCAATTAATATTTTCTATTCATAATTGTAATATTTGCTCATAAAAATACATCTAGGTATTTAAAATTAGTGAGGACATTGTTGAAATTTGTGATTTATGTAAGGTAATGTTTTTTGAATAGGCACATTCAAACATTTATACTCAAACACTTGTTTGCACAAACTCTGCATACATCAAAATCACATGACAGTGTAAAGACTGGTTTTACAATGGAAACACTAACTGATCTATACTTTCAGATTTAGCTTTGCATTTTCAAATCAATATTCTGCTAAGTGCCTTGTTCACCCACCCCCGCTTCCTTGGATCTTCAACTTTCAAAAGGTAGGTTATTCAAACTTATCCTTTTCTGTTAGAAAACACATAAATGTAAAAAAGGAAAATTCAAAAATAAAATGTGATTTTATTTCCATAGTACCATTTATGAAATATGCTTTTGCAAACATAGTACGAACTGCAAGCAATTCAGAACAAGAAGGGTCAGAACATGCAGGGGTCTCCTGTCCTCTCAAAATGGTATGTCTGGGCACCGCTGGACACAGCTTGGATCTAAAAGAGAAATTCCTGTGCATTTATATAAAGCAAGTATGAGAGTAGCCTTGCCACTGAAGACACATATTTTAAGAAAGACTGCCAAACAGTCTGGGCTGGAGTGCCAGCTACTGGAGACTTTGGGGGACAATGGGGTCAGGTGCAGTCCTTCCTTCTTGGCCCCCAGTCTCCGCTAGCTGATTGCCAGGCAACCAAGAGAGAGCTCTCAGGCGCTTCAGACAGTCCTACTTATCTTTTGATACCTATTTTTAACAAACTGTTAATTTTTGAACAGCTCTAGGCTTACAGAAAAGTTGCAAAGATAATATAGAGAATTCATGGGCATTCTTCACTCATTTTCCCTAACAGTAAATCACTGTGGTATATTTGTCAAAACTAAGAAATTAATTATTATTAACTAAACATCAGAGTTTATTCAGATCTTGCCAGTTTTTCAACCAATGTCTTGTTTCTGTTCCAGGATCCAATCTAGGATACTGTATTATGTTTAGTCTGTACCTATTTTTGAGATGGAAAGATGAAAACCAGGACTTTCTAACACTAAATGTTTTTTAAGCATAATCCTTCCAGATATAATCATAAGCACAATTGTATGTAAAAGCAAACTGATTGGAAAATTCAGTCAGGAATATGCTGTGTTAACACCTTTTTCAAGGTTTATTCACTCCAGCTGCCAGGTTTTCATCAGAATTATTTGAAATCAGGGACTTGTCTTTATACCACCCATTGTGCTCAGTACAGTGCCTTGAATACTGGAGACATTCAGTACATGTCATGAAGTGAGTGGGCAAATGAGTGTCACTCTTCAGAGCTTACTCATCATGACCTAGCCTAATGTTTCAGCATGCCATTACCACTTTATTTTTAGAACTCAGATGGTGTCCTGATTTCATAACAATACAAATACACAAAAAATGGAAAATAGTCCATGTTTTTTAAAAAAGCAAGATCCAATAAGTAAAACTATAACTTGACACATACTACAGATCCTGCTGAACATTGCTGTTCACCACTACCTCTTTTTTCTTCTCTTTTTCTTTTTTAAGAAAAATTAACTTATTCAGTAAGATTATCAAGAAGCTGGATAGTCAAAAAGTTTTACGTGGCCCCTTCACCTAAATGAGTGAGGTGTAGTTACAGATTTTCAAACGAATCAAGTTACAAATGTGTGGAGACGATAGGTGAGTTAAGATGATCAAAATAGTCTTCGAATTACTCTTTCTGATGATTAGTTATGTATGTTTTTCAATGGTGTTGTTGACCCTGCCTAAGACACACACTTATGTACACATAGCCTTTCAAAATTAACTTCTCTGTCAAAGTATTTTGAAAGATGCTCTAGAGTAAGCAAAACAGTGAACCCATTAGAAAATGTGTTCCTAATACTAGTTACCTATAACTCATTAAATTAAATTAATTAAAATGAAATAAAAAAGAAAATAAAAAATGAAATAAAAATTCAATTTCTCCGTCATACTAGTAAAGTTCAAGTGCTCAATAGTCACATGTAGCTAGTAGCTACTATGTTAGACAGCAAGAACCTTTCCATTATCTCAGGAAGTTCTATTGGATAGCACTTGTGGTACATTTAGGATTAAACTTAAATGATTCTGAAACCAAGTATATCTGTTCATTTGGTTAAGTTTAAAAATTTACTTTAATTCTGCTTAGGTTCATCTACACAAATAGCCATAATGGATGTGAACTACCCCCAAAAGTTTTTCAACTTGAATAATACCAAGTTTTTCATTTGCAAGACTTGCAAATGAACACAATTTTCAATGTAGATTTAATATTCCATAAATAAATTTATGACTTTCTGCTTTAGTCTATTCCAATACTGTTGCATTCTTCAGGGTTTATTCTAGTTACATATTATGTTTCAGTACCACTTATATCTCTACATTGCTATATCTCTACGATATTCTGCTTCTGGTTTATAGACATTATTTTTCAAGCTCAGCTATCTTTTTTATTTTACCTTTTCATATTCTATCTATATTGCTATATGTTTGGAAAGAGGTGGTGGTAGTGGGCAAAAGTATAGTAGGAGGAGCCCCCCAAACTGAAATTATCCTTGTAGTATACTCAGAATTTGCTCCTGTGTATCAAATAATCTTCCAACGTTTTTGTCTGGAGTTTTTTGAGAAGGTTGCATCACAATTTGTGGGAGAAAAGTCCCGAGTTGTGGCTGGTTCTTCCAGGTGACTTGTTCTTCCTCCATGACAATAATTTGCCCACACCATGCTGAGTGTTCTGCGATTTTTGACCAAAACCAGCATGACCCCTGTGTCATACTTTTCCTATTCACCCGATCTTACCCCAAGTGACTTTCTTTTCGTTTCCCTAGATTTTAAAAGAAATCATCAAAGGGAAATGTTTTGCCAATGCGTAAGAGGTGAAACAAAAAATAGCAGAAGCACTAAAGGCATCCAAACTGAGGAGTTCAAAAACTGTTTTGAACAGTAGAAAAAGCATCTCAATAGGTGTGCTGCACCAGAGAGAGAGTACTTAGAAAGTGACTGAAGTTTAAACATGTAAGACTAAATACACAATTTTTAAATAAATAAATTCTGTTTTTTCCTTTTGTACATGTAAGCATTAACTTACTATGAAGAAAAGAGTTAACATAGCACAACTGCAACAGCTGTCTTTAAAAAGTCTAGCTTGCAAGGTGGTTTTGGGCTAGCATCCAGGAACTTGACTGTCAGAGCGGTCCCAGTCAATAATTAACTGATAAAGTTGATTCACTATGCCTAGACTGTGCAAACAGTGTGATTATGCTAAATACTTGGTTTCCTTCTCAGAGCCCAGAAATTTGGTATGTGTTCAACAGAGGGTGCCTATGTGATCAGTCTCCAATAAAAACCTTGGACACTGAGTCTTTATGGACTTTCTTGAACAGAAAATGGCACACATATTGAATTTTTGTTGCTGAGCAAAGTGTGCTCTGTTTGACCCCTCATGGGAGGGAAGAATATTAAGAAAACCTGCTTATGGACTTCTCCAGAATCTGAGTGCATAGTTTCCCCTTCAGATACAGTTGTTTATCCTTACTACTTTGCTATAATAAATCTTAGCCATTAATACAACTATATCTCAGTCCTGTGAATCCTTGTAGTGGATCTCCAAACATGGGAGTAATTTTGGGAACTCAAGAAATATCCTCTTGAACAGAATTTCTGTTTTTATTTTATTTTATTTTTTTTGAGGTGGAGTCTCACTCTGTCACCCAGACTGGAGTGCAGTGGCCACTCCTGGCCACCACAGCCTCGACCTGCTGGGCTCTGGTGATCCTTCTGCCTTAGCCTTCCAAGTAGCTGGAACTACAGGGGCGCGCTACCATGCCCGGCTAATTTTTGATTTTTGATTGTAGAGATGAGGTCTCGTCAGGTTGCCCAGGTGGGTCTCGAACCCGCGGGCTCAGGCAATCCACTCACCTCAGCCTCCCAAGGCACGGGATTACAGGCTGAGCCACTGAACCCGGCTGTTTTTATTTTTTAAAGGAAGGGTAAAAAGGATTCTTTTGTGGTCAACTAATAGTCCAGATGCTCAAGCTGAGACAGACTTAAATTCCACCCAAACTGCAAATGTTACAAAAGTTTACAAGAAAATGAAATAACAAGGTACCTAGCACATAGTAGGAGTTCAAGTAATGTTACTTGTATTTCTCTTTCTTCTATTCCTTTCACCCCTAGACCCACTAGGATGCAATGTTTGTTAAGTGGGCGGGCATTATGACATATTTATTTTGCCTGTTTTCCTACTGATATTTTCTTTGCTAGAAAGTGTACAATATATTTAAGAGTTAGATCATTAACCAGGGTTGTTCTTTTGGCATCTGGTGTTTGAAGCCGTTTCAGTTTTCACTCCAATTTCTTTTATAATGTTCCTGCCAATTGAATCTCACTTGCTCTTTCTAAAAGGAGAAATATGAAACACAGAGAGGGATCATTTCATGGTTTCAAAGCCAGCAGGGTCAAACAGGGGAGCTCATAATTGAAGTCTAGAATGTGTTTTTTTTTTTCTTTTTTACAAGCAAGAGAGAAGAGAAGAGGCCATGACCTGAATCACTAGCACTTCTGTTGATGGAGAATGGGAGATATTGAGGCAATTACTAGAGCTTAGAGTTCAGGACTGGGGAGTGTGGGAAGGCACATAGGAGCTTACAAGGGAAAGAAGCCATCAAAGAAATTTTCTTTTCCTAACACTGTGTTCAATGTTAAATTTTTTAGCTGCATATTTTATCACAAAATGTATAGAATGCACGTGATCCACAAGTCAGGTCACCGACCAACCAGTGATCAAAGTGCAAATGGGAAGGCTAAGGACCTGAAGGGTGAGCTAAAAGATATTCTGAATATTCTGATATTGGGAAAAGATATTCTGATATTGGGAAAAGATATTCTGGCCCCAAAAGGTGCAGTTAACATTGGCCCTTTGCCACTCCCACACTTCCCACTTCCACAAACCTGCTTCTCTTTTTTTGAACTTGAGCCATATATCTGCAGGGGTGTCCCACTGAATACTGACATCTCTATGCGATAGTCTCTTAGACATCTCAAATTTACTGTGTCCAAAATAAATTCAGAAAAGAAAATGACCAATTTTTAGGGAATATCTCTTATGTATCGCTCTCAATGGTGAGGATGTCTGTGTACATAATCTTATTTGATCTCATTCCACGTATGAGATATCTTGTTCGGCCCCTGTAGAAGCACTGGTCCTGGCAATAAATATTTATAGAGTGAGGAAATGTTTCAGTTAAGAATCTTGGGATGTCCCTTCCGTGGCACACCACCCCTGCAGTGATTTCAAAGATCAAAACGGTGACTACTGGCCATTTTCCAGCTTTGTAAAGCAGTCCCATGTAGGAAATGGAAGGCCTTCATCTCTGTCCCTCTGCAATGCTTGGATGAATTGTAAGTACCTTTCAGTCAGCAGGCAAATCACTCAATCTAGCTCTCCATTTCCAGTGCGGCTTCCTTGATGAACGACACAATTATAAAAGGTTCAGAAATACCCAAACTCAGTGTGGCAGAGTCCCAGCCCAGCAAATACCCAGAGGCCATTTCCCAAGTCTGCGGCTGTTAGTTCGATAGTTTTTGCTCCTTATCTATTTCTCCTGCTGTTGTTTCTTTTAGCTTCCTCCTTACCTGTTGATCACATATTGACCTTTCTGATGCTAGACACTTCTAAGCCCTAGAGCTAACTTCAGATGTTATTATCCCTCCTGTAACTGCAAAGTTGCCCAATGTTCTACTTCTAAAGCACTGGCCAGGAGCACATCTGGTTATCTACCACTGCTCGCAAACACAGCCTGAAGCACATCCATTCTCCCTCAATGAAGACCTTTATTTTCACACATTATGACCCACTGGCTGAAATAAAAGAAGGGGGCAGATGCAGGTGCAGCAGAATTTAAAAAACAAACAAAAAAAGATGACTGCATGACCGGATAAGCATCAAGTATGCTTATTGAGCAAACTTATCATGAAATTAAAATTGTACATCTGTAACAGTTGTAGGATTTTTGCAACCAGGAGCAACATGGGATTCCAATATACCACCCTGTGGTCATCTTTTATATAATTGAACTTAGAGCGAGAAAGAATGGTACAGAGTAACATTTGTTGAGCATCTACTATGGCTCCATTACTTTTTAGTCTATACCTGAGAACATGTGAATGATAATAGTGGGTTATTCAATCTGAGACTATCACCTGAAATGTCTGTAAAAATGTGTCATTTGCTTCTTTAGCAAGTGGTATAACAACAATTTTAAATCAGTGGAAACTTTTTTCCTAAAGTCAAATATTAGTAATAATTATAAAGCAAATACCACTGGACATGTTCTAAATATCTTACAAATAAAGACAGAGTTAGAGTATAACTCCCATTCTCTCTTCTTGGAGGGCCCTGAAAAATAATACTCCAGAACTGTGGGGCTAGTTGGAACATAGGGTGGTCATATGATCTGGCGGAAAGAGGACAAATCCTCAAGTCAGATGAACTGGGAACTCTGCTGATACTACCTTTTTTCTTAGAAATTTAATTTCCCTGATTTTCAGTTTTCTCAACTTCAAAAAATAGAGAGAAATAGTGTATATTACAAAAAGGAATTTTAAGAAGTGAGTATTACGTATGTGTGACACACAGTAGATATTTAACAAATGTAAGTTTTCTTTCTCCCTTCTTTCAATTAAAATTCCTGCTTCTGGTTATAATAAAAAAGGAAGAGCCTTTGTTAACATACAAGGATAATATTCGGTAGTAGATTTTGAATGCTGCTTTGGACCTTCTTCCAGGTATGAAGATTGGCTTAGATAGGAGTAGAGAGCAGGTTTGGAAAAGATCAGAATGAAAGCTGGTCAGGTTATCCCTCCTGTAACTGCAAGGCATGGGAAGAGGAAAGTCTGGGAACAGGAGGGAGAGCTAATGGAGACCAACTGAAGTCGTTTAGTGGGGGGAGTCTCCTTACAATACTAAGAACAGAGGACAGCAAAAGAATCTGGGCTGAAAAAGGAACATTACAGATTGATTTCCAAGGAAAGGGATCCTAATTAGACTGTAGGAACATTTCCAAGATAAATTTAAGTACTTTGGATTGGATATTGAAGGGGTAGACCAATTATATTGAGGAATCACAGAATTTCCAAGGTAGAAGGGAGTTTATCTTTCTTCTGGTTCACTTCCCTGGACTTGTAGAAGAAGAAACTGAGGTTCAAAAAGGTTAAGTGACCAGCACAGAGTCTCTTAGCAAGTTAGTAACAGGATCACAGCCTGGTATGTTTTCTGTGTCCATATTGCCTACTCTTGTGCACTTGCTTATTACACAATACCATTTCATAGGTGAGATTACATACCATTCTATAGTCTCCCTGAGTAACCAGTTATAACGTTCAAGTCCCAGAATGTAAATTCTTGAATAAGAAAGTTTGCTTTACATGTATTTGACTTTCATTCACTAAACATATTTTCTGGTCTTTTCTAAAATGCCCTCTACCTACAATAAACCTAACTACTTTAGATAAATTAGTAGTGTTAAATGCAATAACCTCTTACACATGAGTAGCAAATTTACATAGCCAAAAAAGAGTTTTTATAAAGAGTAGAATCATATTTCAAATTCCTTATGAAGAATCTCTTCATTGTACTAAAAATGAGACTAATGAAGATGGATGGACCACAGTATGACATTAAGTCTCAAGATAATGGATCCAAACTATAGTCTTTACATAGGTCTGAACACATTCCAGGATTATTATACTTGTGCTTTAACCAATCTAGATTGGATTCTTTAATGTTGTTTCACCATAACACAAAAAGCAGGAACTTTTATTAATCCTATAAAATAGATTGATCATGCATCATATCCACAGAAGGATGGAAAACCATGCTATTTTCTGGAATTTAAGGTGCTGCATTATTTCATCAATCATTTGTTTACAAAAGAGAAAACCTAAAAAATAAATTTAAAATACAGATTCTTAAAGAAAAAAAACCCCAACAGATTCTTTTTGAAAGTGAAAGAGGAGCCATACCAGTCTGATCAGAAGTAAGAACATTAAATTATCGCCCCAAGTTGGGATTTAATTCGGTTATGGTCAAGGAATGGATTCTGGCTAAGGCAGAAAAAGCACAGAGGCTTGTTAGTGACTTCACAAAGGACTAATTCTCCCTAAGCAATCTGCAAGGCAAGCATTACCCTGATATCAAAACCAGACAAGGACACAACAATAAAAGATAACTACAGGCCAATATTCCTGATGAACATAAATACAAAACTTCTCAAGGAAATACTAGCAAATAGAATATACCATGATCAAGAGGGATTTATCCCAAGAATACAATGATGGTTCAACATATGCAAATCTATAATTGTGATACATCACATCAATAGAATGAAGGACAGAAACCATATAATTATCTCAATAGACTCAGAAAAGGCATTTGGTAAAATTTAACATTCCTTCATGATAAAAAACTATCTAAACAAGGCATAAAATGAACATGTCCTAATACAATAAAGGCCATACATGATAAACTCAGAGCTAACATCATACTAAATGGGGAAAAACTGAAAGCTTTTAGCTTTTTTTTCCTTCTAAGAACTGGAATAAGACAAGGATACTCACTTTTACTACTTCTATTCAACACAGTGCTGAAAGTCCTAGCTAGAGCAATCGGGCAAGAGAAATAAATAAAAGGAATCAAATTGGAAAAGCAAAAGTTAAATTGTTCTTTGCAGATGATGTGTTCTTTTAAGAAAAAAAATTTTTTTTTGAGATGGTGTCTTGCTGTTGCCTAGGCTGGTCTAAAATTCCTGGGCTCAGATGGTCCTTTTGCCTCAGTTTTCCAAAATGCTGAGATTAAAGGTGTAAGCTACCACATTTGGCTTGATATGCTCTTATATCTAAAAAAACCTAAAGACTCCACTAAAAAACTGTTAGCAGCATTTCTATACCAACAGAAAACAATCTGAAAAAGAAACCAAGAACATAATCCCATTTACAATGTTATAAAAAAACCCCAAATCCCTAGGAATGAATTACCAAAAGAAGTAAACAAAATCTACAAAGAAAACTATAAAACACGGATGAAAGAAATTGAAGGGGACACACACAAAAAGGAAAAATATCCTATAACTACATATAGCAAAAATTAATATTATAAAAATTCCTACACTATTCAAAGCAATCCACAGATTCAATGCAATCTCTATCAAAATACCAATGACAATTTTCACCAAAATAGAAAAAAAAATCCTAAAATTTGTATGGAATAAAAAGGACACCACATACCGAAAGCAATCCTGAACAAAAATAACGAAGCTAGAAGTATCACATTACCTGACTTCAAATTATACTACAAACCTATAGTAATGAAAACAGTATGGAAGTGGCATAAAAACAAAATATAGACTAATAGAACAGAATAAAGAACTCAGAAACACATCCATGCATTTACAGTCAACTCATTTTGACAAGGGCAGCCCAAAACATTCACTGGAGAAGGACATCCTCTTCAACAAATGGTGCTGGGGAAATTGGCTACCCATATACAAAAGGCTGAAACTGGACCTCTATCTGTTACCATACACAGAGATCAACTCAAGATGGATTAAAGACTCATACATAAGACCCCAAACTGTACAACTACTAGATGAAAACATAGGGAAAACACTTGCAGACATTGGTTCAGGTAGATATTTTATGGCTAGGACCTCAAAAGCCCAGGCAACAAAAACAAATATAGACAAATGAGACTTAATCAAAAAACTTCTGCAAAGTAAAGGAAACAACCTGTTCAGTGGGATAAAATATTTGCAAGTGATTTGACAAGTAACTTATTCAGTCTATACAAGGAACTTAAACAACTAAATAGTAAAAACAAAACAAAAATTATCCCATATACAAGTTGGCAAAAAGCATGAATAGACATTTCTCAAAAGAAGGCCTTCAAATGACCAACAGATATATGAAAAAAGGCTCAATATCAATAGTAGCTGGGAAAATGCAAATCAGAACTATAGTGAGATATCATCTTGCCTTAGTTAGATAGTATTAAAAAGATAAAAATAGGCCGGGTGTGGTGGCTCAAGCCTGTAATCCCAGAACCTTGGGAGACCTAGGTGAGAGGATTGCCAAGCCCAGGGGTTCAAGGCCAGCCTGGGTAACTTGGCGAGACCTTGTCTCTACGATAAATCAAAAAATTATTCAGTGTGTTAGTACATGCCTGTAGTTCCAGCTACTTGGAAGGGTGAGGCAGAAGGATCACCTGAGCCCAGTGGGTCGAGGTTGCGGTGGCTGTGAGAGTGCCACGACGCTCTAGTCTGGGCAACACTGAGTGAGACTCAGACTCAAAACAAAACAAAAATAACAGATGCTGTTGAGGATGCAGAGAAAAGGGAACTCTTATATACTCTTGGTGAGAACATAAATTAGTATGGTCACTATGGAGAACAGTATGAAGATTTCTAAAAAAATAAAAATAGGACTACCATACAACCTAGCAGTCCACTACTAGGCCTTTACCCAAAGAGAAAGAATACTTGCACTTCCATGTTTATTATAGCACTATTCACAACTTATGTGTTCATCAATGGATGAACGAATAAAGAAAATATGGAACATATGCACAATGAAACACTACTTGGCCATAAAAAAGAATAAAGTCATGTCATTTGCAGCAACATGGATGGAAGCAGAGGACATTATGTTAAGTGAAAAAAGCCAGTCACAGAAAGACAAATACTGCATGTTCTCACTCATGTCTGGGAGCTAAACAGTTGATCTCACGAAGGCAGAGAGTAAAATAATAGACACAGAGGCTGGGAAGCATGTGGGGTGTGAATGGGTACAAACATACAATTTGATCAAAGGAATAAGTTCTAATGTTTGACGGTGAGTAGGGTGATTATAGTTAATAGCTGTGTGTTGTCTACTTTAAAATAACTAGAAGAGAGTATTTGAAATGGTTTCAACACATACAAGTAGAAATGATAAATACTCGAGGTGATAGACACCTGACTTGATCACGACAGTTTATGCACGTAAAAAAATTACATGTACCTTATAAATATGTACAAATACTTGTATTAATAAAAATACCACACAGCCTTGATTGCTGTAGTTTTAAATTCATCTTAAAATTGAATGCACTGATTATCCTTTAGTTTTTCCCTGTAAAAATTGTTTTAGCTCTTCTAATTCCTTTGCCTTTTCATATAAATTTTAGAATAATCTTATCTATGTTTGCAAAAATGTTTTTCTGGGAATTAATAGGAGTTATATGAGAGGAGTCCCCTCAAAATGGACTTGTTTTTTGGAGGGTGGGCTTCTTGTAGTACAGGGTTCTCCTTCTAGGTAAGCATTCTAGGAACCTATTGGCAATAGCGTTCCAGCTAGTGCTGTTGTGAGAGACTGCATCAGGCTTCAGTGAATTTTGTTTTTTGGAGATTCTTTTAACGTGTTTGCCCATTTCATAACGGGTGATTTACACAAACATGTTCACACCATGCCGAGTGTTCTGCAGTTTTTGATAAAAAATGACTTGACCCCTATGACCTACCCTCCCTATTCACCTGATCTCGCAAGTGACTTTTTTTTTGTTTCCCTGGATGAAAATAGTCCTCAAAGGGAAACGTTTCACTAATGTGAAAGAGGTGGAACAAAAACAGCAGATGCACTAAAAGACATCAAAACTGATGAGTTCAAAAACTATTTTGAACAGTGGAAAAAGCATCTCAATAGGTGTATTGCATCAAACTGTACTTTGAAGGTGACTGGCGTTTAAACACGTAAGAATAAATACATATTTTTTAATAAATAAATTTCAGTTTTTGGGGGGTCTTTCTCGTTTTAAACCTGCATATAAATTTGGGAAGAATTGCTATTTTTACTATGTTGAGTCTTCTAAATCCATAAACATAATAGGTAGACTACCTGTTTTTGTAAATAAAGTGTTATTGAAACACAGCCATTCCCAATATTTACATATTATTTATGGTTGCTTTCCCACTATAATAGTAAAATTAAATCGTTGTGACAAAGACTATATCATTTACAAAGCCTAAAATACTGTCTGGCCATTTATAGAAAAATTTGCCAACATCTGGATTATATAAATATCCCTGCTATACTGTTAAGTGAAAAAAGTATATGACAAAACAAAATAAATCGTATGGTATAGTTTTAATTTTAAACATAAGTTTTAATCACACTCATATATATATCTACATATAGTAAAATGACTAAATTTATATAAACCAAAATTTTAACTACTTCCCTAGGACGACAGTATTAAGGGTGATTTAAATTTTTTTCTGCAATTTTCTTTTTGTTTCCTAAATAGCTAAAAGGAATTTAACAGGTTAAGAAAATTTTTCTTTCAAATTTTCCTCTCACCAATCTTATGAGACTTTTTTTTCCTGGTGAATAAGAAGACTTTCAAATGATAGAAGATATGACAATCAATTATTTATGTTAGAGATAGTGAATTATGCGTTTCCAGTATGTCTTTTCAAAACATAGAAAAATTCTTGCAGGTTTGTAATTAAAGCATACTTAGTCAAAAAGCACAGATAAGAAAATGCCATCAATATAGAGTCTTAATTCTTGTTTTATTCTAGATAACTGACTGATTCACACATGAGGTTTATTTACTTTTAACTGTATATAGGCAAATGTACCAAGCTTAAGCCTGAACACTGATGAGCAAATTGATTACTGCTGAACAGCCATTTCAAATTATGGGTATTGGCAAAATGAACAGTTGCATTTTTGCCAGACTAGCTCCCTATTAACTATTACTGTAGAGTGACAGGATTTTTCCAGTTCTGATGGTAGATCAACATAGAGATAGACAGCTCAAATTGCAAGTCACACCATAAGTGTCACCTGCAATTTGAGAAACTGAGTGTATGGCGTAAAACACAGTGATTATAGTTATGCTTTCATCTGGAAAGGGCTTTGATAGGGTCGTGAAAGACCAAAGGAAGGCTTGGAAGGGACATAGGTACCTGACAGGCTAATAACTCACTTCACAGAATCACAGTACATCTCTGGTAACTCCATTCTCTTTCTGAGGTAATTATTTCTTTCTTTTTTTTTTTTTTTTTTTGAGTTGAAGTCTCACTCTGTCACCCTGACTGGAGTGCAGTGGCCGCTCCTAGCCACTGCAATCTCGACCTGCTGGGCTCCAGCGATCCTTCCGCCTCAGCCTTCCGAGTAGCTGGAACTACAGGTGCGCGCTACCATGCCCGGCTAATTTTTGATTTATTGTAGAGATGCCCAAGTTGCCCAGGCGGGTCTCGAACCCAAGGTAATTATTTCTTAAACCCTAATCTTGATTTTTAACCTTACTCTAAATCTACTCTGCAAGTTCTCATTCACATGGTATGAATTAAAATAAATTAACATTACTTTAATAATTCTAGGAATTATACATTAATGGGTCCCTCATCATAACTACCAAAGAAAGTATGTATGGAGAAAAATATGGACTTTTAAAGGATTCTAATCCTAATTAGAAATAGACCCAAATTTTCTCAAATGAAAACATGTTTATTACATAAAGACTGCAGATGCTCAGAACAGCTTGTCATCCCTTTGCTTTTAGGTGATGCCCACACAGCACTAATAACAGCCCAGATCTGGCAATTTTCTAATTAAATGTGATCAATATTGACAACTAAACGGCATTATTCTGACCCCGGAGTAGATTTCTGGGCCACAATTATCCAATTTGTCTGTCTACATTGCTCACTTTAACTGGGCAAATTGGCTGATCAAATCTTCACTTCTATAATACCAGCCTGAAGGAGAGAAGTTTAGGGATTTGCGCAGTGTTAGAGAATGAATAAAAGGTCTTCATTTGTTCATTCATTCTTGTAACAAACAAAAGTTGACAACTGCCCACTTCTGCTGTGCTTGATGTGTGGAGATTACAAAGTAATGGATAAAGCATTGATCCTTTCTCACAAGAAGCTTAGAAGCTATGATAAAAAAAAAAAAAAAGCCAGAACGTGTAACAAAGAAGGTAGGATCTAAGGTTGATACATCATCATAAATACATAGATGCAGTACTGTACTGTAGGAATTCATGGGATGATGACATTACTTCCTGGAGTCAGAAAGAGTCTTTTGGGAGAAGCACAAACTAGAAGAAGGCAGGATGCAGGACGAAACAAAGACACAGAGAGGCAGATTAGTAAAGACATGTCAGTATTAGAAACAGAGTAAGCTGAAGAGAAGGAGGAAATTCCTGTTAGGACTAGGGATGTTCTGGAAAAATTGATAGGCAGACATACAACCAGGCCTCAGGAAGAAATTGGAATCAGGGTTGGGCCACAGTCAGAAGCCCAGGGAATTGTTCTACCTCTGCTTTGTTCCTTCTTTCTGCAGACTTGTTTTCTCTGCTTTTCCATTCACATGGTAGACTGTGGCTACCACCAACTCTACTTGAAGACCAGCAAGGAGAATTTTCTTGCCTCACATTACATCAATTTTATGAACTATTGCCAGGCCAGTGAAATCACAAATAAGCATAGTTTTCAGGAGAAAATCATCCAGAAGTTCCAAGGTAAGGAGAGATGACTTGCATGCTGATCAGATGTACCCTAAAGCAGTGGTGCCCAAACTTTTTGGCATCAGGGACTGGTTTCATAGAAGACAATTTTTCCACATGTTGGGGAGGCGTGGGGATGCTAGGTTTCAGGATGATTCAAGCACATTCCATTTATTATGCACTTTATTTCTATTATTATTGCATTCTGTTATTATGGTATTGTTGCTGTCACTGCAGAAAACCCTGTTTCACAAAGATAGGATGTTGGAAATGGAAGCAGGCTTTTCAGTGCTGATCTGAAAGGAGGCAGAGTTCAGGCAGTAATGCAAGCAACGAGCAACCGTGCAACCGGGAGCAGCTGTAAATACAGATGAAGCTTCACTCACTGGCCCACCGCTCACCTCCTGCTGTGCGGCCTGGTTGCTAACAGGCCACGGACTGGCATTGGTCCATGGCTCGGGGATTGGGGACCACTACCCTAAGGGATGTCTACTGTGTTGGACAAGAAGAATTGTAGAATAGTGCAATTAGAATATAAATTTGGAAGGAGAGTTGAAGAAAGTTAATGAAAGACTTTGGGGAGAATCATTGAGAAGAGTAGTAATATCTGAACCATGCTTTGGACAAATTAATTTGAGAACATTAAGTATGATAAAATGAAGTGATAGGTTTCCTTGTGTTTCATTTTTGTATTCATTGATCTCACTGCATTATATGCACTTTAATAAGCCACTTTAACTTGTTTTGGAAACAAGATGCAAGATGATACAATAATTGCCAATTTTTAAAAAATAAGAGTACAGAGGAGAGGTAATAAACATTCAACTTAGAATGTGTGTTACCTATTAACTTTCTTTATAATCGTGGCACGGTCATAGCATCACATTCTGGATCCAAGTTTTCTAGTTTAAAAAATGTGAAGATTCAACTAGAACACACGTGGCTCTTGTGTGCCCATTGTCTCACTTGCCCCCCCCCCCCCCAGACATTGCTAATGTTGTTGGTTCTTTTCTGCTGAGCCTGGAGAGAGCCTCAGAATTCTTCTCCATTCCAGGCAGCTCATAAATACCAATTCACTGAAGGTGTTATGCAAGGTTCAGATATTTGTCATCCCTAGACTACAATTCTAAATTGCTATGACTACAATTCTAAATTGGTAAGGATAAAGATGAAGCCTTTAGTTCAACTTCCATATTTTATAGATGAGAAAACTGAGACCTAGAAAGATTAAGTGATTGACATAAGTCACACAAACTAGTAAGTTATAACCTGAGGTCATATTCTTCTTTTAATAGAAAAATTGCCTTGCTATAATAATTCTTCCTCAGTGTAATCATTGAGCTTCAGTTTAAAATTGTTTTCCTAAATAAATGCAGTTGAACTTTCCGAATTAAATTTTTTTCTTCTAATTTTATACTTCTAACAAACTGATGAGACTTACTACTTGAATTTACATTTTTGGTTAATGAAATCTAACTTTCACTGAACCACTACTTTTGTACAGAAATTTAGCAATTGGGTGAAAGCTCATAGCTATTTCCTTACTATTGTGAAATTGGAACTTTAACCTACTTATGAATAAATAAATGTTTTCTTTTTTGATGGCATGTTCAAAAAAATTAACCTTTAGTGAGCATTACCTGGTCTGCTTAGTAAATCTGAGCTCTGTACTTAATTTTCTGTTACTCATCTGTTATTTCCCTCTTCTTGCCTAGGGAGAAAGATGCCCTGATTTCTCAATTGCTAGGAGAGTACAGAATCAGAATCCTAGAGCTTTAAGTTCTTCAGGTCACCTAATCTGCTCCTTGGAGTACAGAGAGATGAACTTTTTAATTACACAAGACAGAAACCTGCTAAACCTATTTTAAGTGAACTCAATAGACTAGACCAGATTAGGATTTTATATCCTCCTTTGGTACATACATTTGTTTTAGTTTATATCACCCCTTTAGGTATTCATTGCATTGTGCTGCAATTATTTGTCCAACTGGGTATCTACCCTTGGAGGCCCTTGAGGGCAGGAATGTATATCTGTTATCTTTCAGAGAATCCAGCATATATTGGGGGCTTGATATATGCCCATTGTTTAATGCATAATGCAGGTGTTCAACTGAATTCTATTTTGTTACAAAGCGTAGTGGAGTCATGTGTGTCCTTTTGTTTCACCTCTTTGGAGAGACCCACATCCCCAGTGACACGGAGATGAACACAAAATGGTCAATCAGGAAGTGTTTTTTGAAAGAAATAATGAATAGAATATAAAATGTCTTCACACCTTTTGAAAGTCTATTAATAATCCATTCTTGCATTATCCCCTATTTTCTCAACTTTTACTGATGCATTGAAGATAGATTTCCCCCTACCAATTTGGTCATGCCCTGTTAAAATTCAAAATATCAATCAAACCGAAAGATATATCAAGCAAAGATCCTCAATTATATAATTGCTTCTCATGCTAGGGACTACCTTTATATTGCCAATTAAATTTAACAAGCAATCTTGAGCATCCGTGTGCAAAACACAGCGGATAAGGAAGATATTTAAGGCTTTTCAGCCAAGGAATAACTTGACCAAACACCTACACCCTAATGCCTCTTTAATATGTCTGGCCCTTGCTGATGCCTTTCTTCCCATATCTGGGTTTCCTCTCATGCTGTTTCTCTCCCTAGGCAGTGTAGCACCACACTGGCTATTTGAGCAGACATCTTGAACTTGAGTCCTGACTGTTACTATCTAGTTGTGTGACCTTGGAAAACTTACATAATCTCTCTGAGTCTCAGTTTCTCATTTGTAAAATGGGTGGATTTACATTTCCAAAATTTGTTGGGAAGATTATATGAAATACAATGCGTGTAAAGTGCTTACCACGGATTTTAGATAAGGGTTACCTTTTGAGGTAGAGCTTGGGATTGAGAAGGGAGATGCAAAGGAGAGAGAAACAGAAGCAGTTTCAAATACAGTGCTTCCCTTTCTTTAATTTTTTTTGGGTTACTTGGATGTTGGTTGTATTTTATTTTTTATACTCTACAATATAAAAATGTTATGTGTACTTAACATATATATTTTTAAAGTAGAAAAACCAGGAATTGCAAGCCTCCTGTATATTATTCTTTCCCTTGCCATATTATTTCTGCATTCAATATGCAGAGTCATCCAAGAATTCTAAAACTTAAGGTCAGTGAATGATTCTCACCATTTAAAATGACCAATTTCTAGGATGCTTTTGGGGCTGCCTCAGGCACCACTCCGAGAGTTAAAAGGTAGACAGCAGGTGGAGTATGGGCCCATCATCCCTTTCCATCACATTTGATTCTGTTTTACATAGTATGATTCTGGGTAAGAAATGGTTATAGAACCAGGAGGGATGCCAGAATAGCTATCTTCTAATTTAAAAGGATCACAAATGAAATTAGACTGATGGTTAGGGCTTCAAAAGGTAGAATGAGGATAAGTGGGTGAAAGTTCCTGCAGATAGGTTTTAGTTTGCCACAAATAGAGTGCAGTTTGCTTGAGGCAATCCTAGTTTATTTATGCCTGTTGTGCCAGGGTAATTTAGTAATTACCCTGAAGCACCTCCTTTCACACTCTAAGTGTTCCAGTTTGGATGATAAATTGTAAGGTCATCCTTGCTATAAGGAACACTTCGCTAACAAATATATCCAACATTACAAAGGACTGCTTTCTGGAGCAGAAGTAAGGAGTACAGTAAATGAAGAGAACCAGTTAGGGAGCTTTGCTTAATCAGTTGTTTTCAAATTTGAGGTTCTTATTAGGTTTCTCTGGGATGGAACCTAGGTAACTTAATTTCAACAATCTCCCAGTGAGTCTATTGACTTGTCATTTTTAGGAATCACCAAGGAACTCACTGGTTCTCAAATTGTGGACCATGATTCTCTGGGGTGGTTAGGATACATAATTATTTTAGATATTCTAATTGCTACCTTTTTTCTTATCAAATAAATATCACTTATCTGCCTCAAATTTAATAGTTGCCAAACCTATAGATGCTATAGTGATGAATAAATTATAAATGTGTTTACAGCAAAAGAAACCATCAAGAAAGTAAAGAGACAGTCCCCAAAATGGAAAAAAAATATTTGCAAGCTATGCATCTGACAAAGGCCTAACATCTAGGATCTACAAGTAACTCAAGTGAATTGATAGGAAAAAAATAATAAACAACCCCATTAAAAAGTGGGCAAAGCACATGAAAAGACACTTCGCAAAGGAAGACATTCAAGCAACCAACAAACATCAAAAACTGCTCAGCTTCACTAATCATCAGAGAAATGCAAATCAAAACTACAATGAGATATCACCACACACCAACCAGGATAGTTATCATTAAAAAGTCAAAAAATAACAGGTATTGGTGAGGCTGCAGAGAAAAAGGAACACTTCACTGTTGGTGGGACTCTAAGCTAGTCCAGCCTTTGTGGAAAGCAATGTGGTGTTTTCTCAAAAATCTAAAAATTGAGCTACCATATGATCCAGAAATCCCACTTCTGGTATATACCTAGAAGAACATACATCATTTTACCAAAAGACACCTGCACATATATGTTCATTGCAGCACTATTCATAATAGCAAAAATGTGATAACATCCCAGATGTCCATTGAAAGTGTACGATTAAAAAAATGTGGTACATATACATGATAGAATTCTATGCAACCAAAAAGAACAAAATTATGTCCTTTGCAGCAATATGAATACAGCTGGAGAACATCATTCTCTTTTAAAAATTTAATTATTACTTTTATTTTAAAGATGTGGGGTGCAATTCAGGGTTAGGTACATAAGTGGTCATTGTGTAGGTAAAGTTGGGGTACCCTTATTGATGTTACGTACCCTCTCTTGGCAGTTTTCCACCACTGCCAATCCCTTTCTTATGGTATTATGATAAATGTTCAGGGTCTACTTATGAGTGAATACATGTAGTACTCAGATCTTTGTTTCTGTGATGAATCACTGAGTATTATAGACTCTAAATCTATTCAAGTTTCTGTGATGTTCATAATTTTGCCCTTCTTTATGGCTGTGTAATATTCCATTGTGTATATGTACTACATTTTTTTAATCCAGTCCACTTTTGAGGGGCAGTATGGTGGTTTCCATGTTTTTGCTATTGTGAATAATGCTGCAATAAACATGTGTAAGCAGATATATTTTTCATAGGGTGATTTGAGTTCCACCGGGTATATTTCAGAAGAGGGAATGTTGGGTTGTATGGAAGGCCTATTTTTAGATCTTTTAGGAATCGCCACGCTGCTTTCCACAGAGTTTGTGCTAGCTTACACTCCCACCAACAGTGTAGAAATATTCCCTTTTCCCCACATCCGCTCAAGCATCTGTTATTTTCTGAGTTATTGATGCTGTCTATCCTGACTGGAGTTAGGCTGAGCATTTTTTCATGTATTTGTTGGCTGTTCATGTGTCTTCTTCTGAGAATTGTCTATTCATTTCTTTTGCCAACTTTTTAATAGGGTTGTTTGTTTTTTTCCTTTCAGAACATTTGAGTTCCTTGTAGATCCTGGATGTTAGAACTTTGTCAGATTTACAGTTGGCAATTTTTTTTCCCCATTTGGTGTGCTGTTTTCCCACTCTCTTGATGGTTTCTTTTGAGACCATCATTCTAAGTGAACTATCACAGAAACAAGAACTGAATACCGCACTCATAAGTAGGCCCTAAACATTGGGCATGTGAGCATAAAGACAGGAACAACTGACTTTGGACACTGCTAATGGTACCACCTGTTGGGTACCATATCCACTACCAGGGGGAGAGAGGACACTCTAGAAGCTCAAACCACACCTTACTTATGTAGCAAATCCTCACATGTACCCTACAACTCTTAAAAAAAAGATATAAATGTGCTTAAAAGTTATCCAACATAGAATAGCTATTTATCTTTATGGGGTTTTTTTCCTCTATAAACACATACTACTGAAGTACAAACTTTGATATATTTCTTTAGTTTATAAATGGATGAAAACTATTAATGCATTTCATGTAAATTTTCAGATAAGGTGAGATAAACTAGATGCCATAAATCTAGGTGAAAGCTAGTAGTGTACTGGTAAATATTTTAACAAGCAGCTCTGAGTGGAGGGGCATGGACCGGAGTAAGGAGTAGGGTGGAGAATGCCCCTGACTTGTAAAGTTTGCCAGTTTCTGTAGTGTAAATCCTTTCACGTGGTTACCACCCTGACTTCTCTCAATGTGAAATTAGGAAAAGACACACACAATCAGCTCTGACTGAGTTGGTGCAAGCTCCATCTAGCAACCATTGAGTGACTAAAAGTCTGACTCCTAGTTTAGTGTTCTTGTCCTGATTCTACAAATAAACTGTCATGTTAAGAAGCACATTATTTGTGGAATTGGGGGCTATCAATTTGTTTACCATCTCCGGAACCACATGCATGTAAAATGATCCATACCTGAATTCCTGAAGATTGTCTTCTTGTCTCCACATCACCCTGCTCTGACCTCACTGTTGCCATTTTTGGCTCTCCAAGAAGTTTCCATGGGCTTTGCCTTTCTCCTTAGCTTGGTCCTTTTGTTCTATTTTGATTTATCTTCTGGGTAGCCCCTCATCAGATCTCCATTTTGATGAGGAACAGCCCACCTAGCAAGGGCTTTAAGGTTTGATCTGATCTGATCTCCCAAGGATCAGGTGGTGTCAAGCATTGTTACCCCAGACCCTACTAATTTTTATCAGTTCTCCTTAGTACATGCTTTCCAAAGTGAATTTTAAAAAGCAATAGTCCTAAAAGATATTTAGTTGGGAGGGAGAAGGGGTTTCATGGTCAAATATGAATGGGAAATGTAGCATACTGTTATAGTACAGCTGCCTCCCCACCCTTGGACATTCACAGCCCATATTGACAAATCAACAACTGAAAAGTCATGCAGAGAGAAATACACTTACATTGGTCTGATCTACCATTTTCAAAATGTACTCAAACATGGACCCTTTCATCACCAATCCTTACTTAAATCGCGTGGAATAAGCTTTTGGAAACACTAAGTAGCTTCTTGCAGCGTCTACCTTACTACATTTCTAAATCCATATCCCATGTTGGATTATTTTTTAGTATCCCGTGTCTGGCTGATGTCCCTTCCTTTCCAACCTTGCACCATTCAACTTGCAGATGAAAAGATTGATGCATTCTGAGATCAAGGCAATCCTTGATCTGCCCAGCTCTGCCAGGCTTCAGTGGCAGGGTCTCTCCAGGTCCCTCTAACTCCACCTTTGGATGTCTTACCCAGAATCAGGGAATGGTCTTTTCAATAAAAGAAAGTATTCTTATATAAAAGATTATACTAGGCAATATGTCCGTTTGCTTTCTTTACTCACACATACTTGAAAAGATTGGGTGGCATCCTGGGTAATGGTGAAGATAAGACTCTAGGGTAATAGAGGGCCTTGGTAGTTGGGCACAGACATTTAAACATAAGAAGTTAAGAAGCAGGAAATGGAATAGCTGTCTTTTTTTTTTTCTGTTCCTGAGCAGCTCCTTCAAGGGAAAGTAGTGCCTTTACTGAAACCGCAAATTTATAATGCATTTGTTTATTTTCCATGGGTAATAGCATAACTTTAAATCTGAGCAGCACCTCCTGTGACCTGGGCAGCCTCTGTAAACCTCTTACTTCCATTATATCCCTCCATTGGCAACCCTTGACGTTTAACCTTTTTCCAAGTATGGTGCCTGTATGCTTGACTTATTGTAGCTGTGCTACCGGGTACTCAGCCTTAGGTCCCATGGCAATAGTCATGAATTTTCTCATTGCACAGGGTGATATCCTTGGAGAGTCAAATCTGCCCAAAATGATCAATAAGGCTACTAGTATTTTTCTCTTGAGTGTCAGATGGAATTATATCATTGCTTTGAATTTCTCGCTGATGAGATTTCTTGTCTTTGGGGAATATCTGTTCCGCAATCGATCCAATCTACATCTGCAGGGAATAGAAATACTTAGCCACCCATCATTGCTCTGAAGATGACGTGTCTCAAGAGTCAGTGAAGGAAATATGGGAACTTGTACTGCCTTCTTCTATTGCCTCAGTTGCCTAGATTACCCTTGAAAAGATACTGTCATGAAAGGCCCTGTAACTGCCTCTCTGGCCATTTGATGATTGCCAAACAATTCACCTACAGCCAGTTCACAGTTCACCGCAACCCTTCTTTTTCTTTTTTTTAGTTGGAGTCTCACTCTGTGGCCCAGACTGGAGTGTAGTGGCCGCTCCCGGCCACCGCAGCCTCGACCTGCTGGGCTCCGGCGGTCCTTCCGCCTCAGCCTTCCAAGTAGCGGGAACTACAGGTGTGCGCTACCACGCCCGGCTCATTTTTTGATTTATTGTAGAGATGAGGGCTCACCAAGTTGCCCAGGCGGGTCTCAAACCCGCGGGCTCAGGCCATCCACTCATCTCAGCCTCCCAAGTCGTGGGATTACAGGCTGAGCCACCGAGCCCGGTTAACCTTCTTTTTTTAATTCCCAAGACTTCTCCAGTCAAATCATATTTCTTTTAATGTGTATCTGCTCTTGCAACATAGTTTGGTCACTGTGAACTCACCTTTTTATGGGACTTCCTGGGAATTTGTTTTCCTACTCAAACCCAATTCTTAAAAAGAGGTCATTTAATTGAGAACGCAAATGTTTAAACTCTTAATTATTTTGTTTCTGTGTGACTCAGCCATTTCTAGGATCTCCCAGTAAAACTGGTTGGAGTTCTAAAATGATTATATTCTAAACTGTTGCGTCTGGTACTCATTCAGTAGCCTAGCTGGATGCACAGGTTTACTCAGGCCTATGCTGAGTGCACAGGTGTTTTGTGTAGGTTTCAATCATTTTCTTGTTCTTCCTGCCTGCCTTATTCCTGGTCTGTTATTACAGTCGGCCATTTTACACACAATGTCTCTGCTGGCACAAAGGTGACTTGGTCAAAAAGGGCCTATTCCTGTTAATTGCTCTAGACCCCTTTCAACTTATACTGTGCCCACCTCTTCTTGTTCATTTCCCTAATACTTTGATGTCTGATGTTGTGACTTAGTACTATTCCTTTTGGAGTCCATGGCTTTTGACTCATTTCGACTCTTCTCTGGCTTATGAAGTGATATATGTCTTAACTTCTTTGCTCAACATATGCTCTGACTTCCACATACCTTACAGTTTCAGATGAATGTTGTTCGTATCAGTCCTAACTCATGTAGTTTCCCGCTAGCAGGGCCAGGCCTCTTCACCTAGATAGGAGGGTATTTTGAATTTTTATTTGGAACTCAAGGTCCTTGGTCCTTGACTCATCACCAGTCCTGGGTCAGGAAGTGAAGTTATCAAAATAACATAGTAGTGCAGGTGATGCTTCAGCTGGTGGCACTCACAGCTCAGCTAGTGGAGAAAAGGCTGGAGTTACTGAGACTTCATTTGTAAACACTCTGGGATGAAGCCTCTATCTTACCCACCCTTATACTATTATTGATTCTGCTGAGAAGTTCAAGTAGGATTCTAACAAAGTACCAGGACTTCATCTACAAATTTTGTTTCACATGTAAACTCAGGGCTTTGGGGTTCTGGGAACACTGCAAGCAGCCTTTCTTTTCCGTTTGTTGGGAGTAGGGTGAGCTGAGCAATACATGGTTCTTTCTAATAGGGAGTATCCCTTTATGGTGTTGTACCAAGGTCTAGCCTGTCTTATGATTGGCCTGGTTGCTGAGGTCAAGTGGAATTGAGGTGAGAATGTACTCACCTAGCTGAATGGCTAGAACATTGTGCTCCTTATGTTCTGTTTAACTGTTCTTCTGTTTAACATCTTTAATTCTTCATTTTAGGCTAGGGCCATCTGCTGTCATTCTGCATTCTTTTTGGCTTGAAGGATTTTTGTAGAACCCTTTGTGACTAGATTATAGATAATTACCTTTTTGCCACGTGGGGTATATGGAAATCTGGAGCTCATCTTTTGATGTATGAATGCTGGGCAACCAGGAGGACATGTTTGCCTTTAAGTGACAGCCTCAGTGCTGAGATAGCCCAAGCAACTAGATCCATCTGGAAGCATTTAAGTTGCTAATTGGCAGATGTTGTACATTACACCATAAAGAACCCAGGAGAAGTTAAGAAAGCACCCTTATTTAGAATCATCAAATACTCTGCCTGACTTCCTTAACAGGTTCTTTAAATTACTGGGTAATGAGAGAAGTGATATAAGCTGAATTTGGAGTGGATTGCGAAGCACATTTTTTACATTGAAGTTTTTATTTATTGAGATAATTGCAATTATAAGAAATAATGCAGAGAGATCTCTTGTATACTTTGCCAAGTTTCCCTTCGTGACAACATTTTACAAAACTGTAGTCTAATATCACAACCAGGATATTGACATAGATACAATCTACCAACTTTATTTAGGTATCCTCAGTTTCATTTGTAAACACTCTGGGATGAAGCCTCTATCCTACCCACCCTCATACTATTATTGATTCTGCTGAGAAGTTCAAGTAGGATTCTAACTACCTGGGCTTCATCTACAAATTCAGTTCTACATGTAAACTCAGTGCTTTGGGGTTCTGGGAACACGACAAGTGGTCTTTCTTTTCTGCTTGTTGGGAGTAGGGTGTGCTGAGCTGACTCGTGTTTGGTTTCAGTTAAACAGTGCTTATTTGTGCCTTCACTGTCACAGTCAAGATACTGAAGAATTCTAGCGCTATAAGGATTCTAGTTGCCCTTCCATAGTCACACTGACTTCTCCCGTTCCTATTCCTTACCTCTCCAGTCCCAAACCTTTGGCAACTACTAATCTGTCTTCCATTTCTGAAATTTTGTCACTTCATAAATGTCATATAAACATGAAATCTTATAGTGTGCAACATTTTGGAAACGGCATTTTTTGATTCAGCTTAATTTCCTGGCGATTCATCCAAGTTTTTGTGTGTATCAGTAATTCATTTTCTCTTTTTGTTTCTGAGTAGTATCTCATGCTTGTATGTATGACAGTTTATTTAATCGTTCATCCCATGAAGGACATCTGGGCTGACTCATGTGCTTGGCTATTACAAATAAAGTTACTATAAACATTCACGTGCAAGTTTTTTTGCATGAATATAAATTTTCATTTCCCTGAGATAAATGCTCAAGTGTGCATATGTTGGGTCATAATAGTACTTGCATGTTTATTTTTAAAGAAACTACCAAACTTTTTCCAGAGTGGTCATACCATTTACACATGAAATATTTTCATATGTTTAGTACCATTTACATATAAAATATTTTCATATGTTTTTACCATCTACATATCTTCTTCAGTGAAATGTCTCCTCATGTCTTTTGCCCATTTCCTAATTGGATATACAGACACACACACATATATATATAATTGGAGATATACAGATTTTACTTTTGAGTTTTAAGAGTTCTTTATATATTTTAGATACTACTTTGCTAGATATGTGATTTGCAAATATTTTCTCTCGGTTTATAACTTGTGATTTCATCTTCTTCATAAAGACTTTCTCAGAACAAGTTCAACTTATCAATCTTTTCTATTATAGATGCTTTTAAGTCATGTAGTTCCAGATCCCAAATGTTTCCTCCACTTTTAAAAAGTTTTATAGTTTTTTTATTTTATACTTAATTCTGTGGTCCATTTGGAGTCAATTTTTGTGTAAGATGTGAGGCTTAGATTGAGCTTGATTTTTTTTTCTTTTTTTGCCTATAACTATCCAATTGCTCTACCATTAGTTGTTGGAAAACAGGTCTACATTATATCAGTGTTAGGAAAATGTTACCCTTCTATCTGGGCTTGAGATATAGCTCTGCTGTTCCGTAGTGGTGGTGTTCATAGTGAGAGGCCTAAAGAACTATGAGCTCCTGTGAAGGGAGATTCTAATCCATGTTAGCACTCTGTGGAGGACATTACTTCTAAGGGTTCTCAAGAGACTAAAAACTCAGACCAGGCATGACCTAGCAACCATTTACTGTGGAACATTATCCTTTCATCAGGATAGAATGAGATGACTTGATGAGTCTAATTCCAAACAGAAAGGCCTTCAAGTTCACTGTAAAATCAACAGCACAGGCAAGCGGACCTCTGGCTCCAGGGCCTGTGGGCCAGTAACCAGCCAGTGACCCCCTAGGTGGTCTCTGGTCAGCCTCCATGACTCAGAGGCGACAGCACAGGTGGACAGCATAGTCCAGTCAACTGATTGGTAGAATGAAACATTCTCTCTAACATCTGCTTATGCGCTAGGTTTTCTCAAATGTTAGCAAACTAACTTACCCCAGTCTCAACATCTTGGCTTCTCTATTACCTCCCATTCAAAGGTCCTTCCTCTCAGTTGTCACAATAAAAGGTACAGGAATGTATTTTTTTTCCAACTCTAGTGCTGAAAATTTTCAGTAGCAGTCAAATAAAATATACGCCATCACTGATCCAAAATCAAGAAATACCATTTCTTGGAAAGGTTTCAATTTAATTGCTCTTTGGACAATTGCAAACCAGCTAAAGTACCAGGGGAGCAGTGAGCTGCATTGGAAACAGTGCCAGATTATAGCTCACAGGTCAGGAATCTGGTCTCGTCCTCATTAGCTGTGGGATGGCAGGGAAAGCCCTTGACTTCTTTGTATTTCCGTTTTCCTTTCCTCAAAATGGCAATAAGACTTGTCTTACCTACTTCACTGTGCCATTGTAAAGCTCAAATAAGATCATAAATGCGAAAGTGCTTTGAAAAGCTCACAGTTTTTCAGGCTGAGAAGGCGCTCGTTATAGCAGGCTCTCCTGGCCTTTCAGGACCCTGGCTGCTACAAAGCTCTTCTTCACCCTCCCACTCAGTGTTGTTTAATTAAAAAAAAAAAATCGAATCTTGAGGGACTACAGGTAAAGAGCTGAGTATGGTGTCTGGCATCTAAGTGTTCAATAAAACATAGCTGTCATAATTACTCTGTCACATGTCTTTACACCTCACCTTAATCCACTAGATAAAACACAATTACATTTCCCTAACCCTCATGCAGTTTGGCGTGGCCATGGGACTGAGTTTAAGTCAAAGGAACATGAGAAAAAGTGATGTGTGCTTGACCCCAAGAATTCCCAGGAAGCTCTGTGCTCTTAGTCTGGCTGCCTGGATGGTGATGATTTCCAAGGAGACTCTGGAAGGTTGTATTAGACAATGAGGCCTCTGTCAGCCTTCCTGTCACCTCTCAATGTCTACACAGAGAAGGACTGATCTGCCAACCTGTTTATCTGCCAGGAGAAATGTTGCTTGAGCAAGAAGCACACCTCTATTGTGTTTGATTCATTGCATATTTTCACTTATTCATTTTCAATAGCATTTAACCTATCCTAGGGAAGGCATGGCTCACTTTCTCATTTTCATGTGTACATATTGCATTTATGTATAATTGTTTGTCACCTTATATAATCCTTTCCCTGCTCTTCCACACCAGATTAGGAATCCTCTGTGTTTTTGTGGCAAGCACAGAGGACTCTGCCACCAAGTCTCTGCTCAGTTTGTTCTGAGGACTCCAGATTCTACTGGTTACTCCTCCCTGGATAACTTATGTGGATGCATTCCCTTATCCAAGGTTTATTAGAGTCAGGAGTGGAAAATAGTGCAGCCATGGCATAGACTTCCTGGAGTCTATGTTGACAGCTGAGGTTGACTGCATAGATAAGTCCCTGATGTACCTGTCTCCCCATGGGATGCCTCCGACTCTGTTCCTGTTCATTGGCTTCTAGCTCTTACCTACTGCTCTGCCAAGAGCTAGCACCTTTACTATCTCAAATGGAAAGAGACTTTTTTCTTGCAAAGGGAACAACCTTTTCTGAAAATCTTAAAAAGGTCTAATCCCTGAGTGATTCTCCCTTTGGGACCCATAAAGTAGCTTGGCTTCTTCAGAATCCTGGTAACATCGGTTGAGAAAATTATATTTCCAAAGTCTAAGCCTGAGGACTGTTTGAGTGACACCATTTTGTGTCACATGGCCGGACTTTGCATCCAATCACCTTCTTGTCACCTCCGCATCACCTTCCCCTACTTCAGAGTAGATTCCTTATATTAGTGGTGCTACCGCTACCTCCTGTTCTCTACCCAAATCATAACGTGAGTGTCTTCATGCCTCAGCAACCATTTCTAAAGTTCCTTTTCCATTTTTCACAGTGTCCTTGAACCCTTCAAGTCAGGAGTACTCTGGGCCATCTGATTTAACCCCGAAGAGGGGTGGATGTGCAGATGGGACACTTGCATGGCCCTTGATGATGAGCTATGGCAGATGGGAGCTAATCTGTCCTCATGGCTGAGATGCAGACAGGGAATTTGTTGGCAAGAGAGACTGAAAAGCTGCCTGACAATGAAATCATTCTAAGAGGAAGAGAGTGAGATGCCTAGGCTCAGTTCAGCTCAATACACTCACTGCTCAGGGGCCAAGGTAATTCTGATTCAGAATACAGCATGCTGTTAGTCAACAGGGGCCAAGTTCAAGTGTAGTGTAATGGTGATGTGGATAAAAATGTCAAGCTATTTACACACATGGAGTTCCTGAGTATAGAACAGTGCTGTTTGGGGTTAACTTTTTAAATAGAATAGCACAGAGTTGGATTGAGAGATTATTCATCCTTGGCTGCCCAGGTACTCAGATATGAGGGAACCTGGGTTATGTCTATGGTATTTTCTTTTCCAGAGATATTGGATGAGGAGGGACCAAAATAATTGAAGACTGTGTACAAGAAGTGGATAGGAGGAAGATAAGATCAAGTAAAGAGGCCAGGTGGTGGGGTGAGGACGAGAACAACAGCAAAAGTGATTAGAATGATATGCCCAGAGAGAAAGAATAAGGGAGAATTGGAGGATTAGATTCAGAAACAAATCCTGCCAGTGAGATGAATAGAAGTTTTTGTCCCTTATCCTGTGATGGAGATCAGATGAATATCTTCTAAAATTAATAAAAGGATGTTAGTAACGTTATTTAGCTCTGCAAGTGAAGAAAAAGTGGAATTAAGTTGAAAAAATATTCTGAGACGATAAAGGACAATCATGGATACTCTGAACATGTGACATATTGTATTTTTCTCTTATTTTCCCCTTATGACATGTAAAAATCAAATTACACAGGAAAGCAATGCCTGAGAATTTCTGGTTCAAATGAATCAATCAGAAATAAGCTTTTAAAGTATAGTCTTTCCATTTTTCAGGAGTTGGCTTTATTAAGTAGAATGAGTATAACCTACAGATATCAGCCATATCAATTTTTGTAAAATGTTTGATAGAAGGCATTTTATCTCTATGAGGAGTTTTATCTAATCAGATTTTCTTAATATGGCCCACATTGGATGCAGTCACAGAGACTCTAAACTCCTCCATCTTTATTTCTCATTCCCTACTGGGTTTGTCAAATACAGTGCAGCCACCAGCTCCATAGAAATCTTTATTTGAACAAATGAACAAAACCCCAGGAGAGTAAAACCCTATCATGTTACACAGGCACTTGGGTGGTTGTTACCACCGCAACCTCTGGAGCCAAGGAAATCTGCTAAGTCCAGCTTAGTCCTCAGGAGATCAGTCATGGATCTAGTGAAAAGTGACCTAAGACTCAGTTCCCTCAATTGAAAGCTGAGATAATAATAGTACCTCCCTTTTCTTGTAGAATAAATGGAATAACGGATACAGATTGCATAGACCCTTAACATAAGTTCAGTAGAAGTTAGCTCTTCTGTTTACAGGAACACCTATTTAATAACTGCATCTAAGGCAATTAAAAACATTTCTGACTCTGTTAGAATGAAACTATTTTGCTATAAGTACAACTACACCATCAGCCACAAAACCAACAAAAATTCTCCTGAGGGCACACCTACCTAGGTAGTGACCAATGGTATATATAACTGTGTGAGTGTGCATGTGTGTATTTGTGTGTGTGTGTGGGGGGGGGAGGTAATTACAACTTTAAAGTACTAAAAGAAGAAAAATTCTGTCAACTCATAATTCTTTCCCCAAATGCGTTTTTACTTTTACAAAATTTCCAATAATAACTTTCTTAATTTCTTTGTGCAGATCGAGGTATCATATTTCCGATACTTGAAGAACTGATCATTTCTTATAGTACAGATCTTCTGGAAATGAATGATCTCAATGTTCCAATGCTTTGTTGGTCTGGTAAAGTCCTTATTTTGGCTCGCATTGTCCATAGCCACCAAGCATGTTCCCCTCTGCAGCAGGAGGAAATCCCATCACTACAGGAGAAGTGGAAGTCACCTCAAGGTACACTTATATATGTATTTTATTTATTTCTCTGTTTCCTGTTCCCTAGAATGCCAGCCCCTTGAAAGCAGGAACATTCTCAGCACGTGGCTCAGGTCTCGTCTCAGCTACCCTTTCCTCAGCAGCTGCCACCTTGGCCATTTCTGACGTGATGGCAGCCACATCCCCCATCACTGGATGGCCCACCCTTGTCTCCTGTGTCACTGTGCCATGCATCAGGGCTAACCAGCCTTGTTGGAGAAAGCCTTAGGTGACAAGGAAAGATAACACCGTATCTTTCCTGGTGACAGCAAGGCAACCAGTAGGAATTAAGGAGCCAATAGCATGAAGGGGTAGAGATGGAGAGTTGATGGGGTGGGGATAGGACAGAGGTGAAACTGCATAGGACTGATCACATCAGGAATAGGCAGGATTGGGGAGCTGAATGAGCTGAGGACATCTGTACCTCCCTAAAGGCAGAAAATGCCCTTCAAGAGGAAGAGGGCTGGGAAAGATGATGTGGGAGGGAAGTCAGAGACTGGCAGGGGGGGATGATATGGGAACAGAGATGGGGGAGGGTGAGTGTGTGTGTGTGTGTTTAAATTTAGTAAAATTTGTTGTGAATGGATTGACTGGAAAAAAAAAACAACTTTAAAAATAGCAACAATCTATTTACCAGGCAAAGGAAAATTGCATCTAGACTAGTATGCAGGATGTTAGAAAACCTTAGTTGGAAACTTAGATCTGTCACTATGTACTGTGTAACCTCCCTGAACTCTAGAAGGAACATCACCTACCGTATATGACAACTAAATAAAACAATGTATATAATGTCCTAGTACTGTACCTGGAACATCAGAGCCACATGGTGGATGCTATTATTATTAACCACATAAACTTGGAAATTGCAAAGACTTTTGTCAAAATGGGATTCACCTGCCTCTCTATTTTAAATAAAGAGGTCTTCATATTCACAACCTCCATAACTCTTATGGGTTTTATCTACTCTGTGTGAATTATGTGATCTAATTTACTGTGATTTTAAGTATAAGCCCTAATTTGCATGCCAGCCAGACACAGATAAATGCATGTATAGAAAAGGCTTGAATAGTCTTCAAGATATTCTAATTATTCGTCTTGGTAATTTTGTTTCACAAAAAAATTCCTCGAAAGATTGAGCATCATTATCATTTGTCTAAATCAAGTAGACTCATAGTGTTTGGTAGACTATACAGTGTAAATAAAACTACTATTGCAGAAATAGCAGAAAGAATAGCTAAGCCTATATTAAGTTGCCTCTGTGCCTCGGATTTCTCCACTCTCACTTTCAGCTTTTACACTTTACCAACCTTGTATTTTCAGAGCACAGATCTGAGCATGTCTTATCTCTGACACAATCCTCTAGGGGTTGTCATTGTCAAGTGGCTTCGTCTGACGTGACTGGCACACATTTCTAGCCTCAACTTATGATGCCTCCTACGAGACCTTATGTTCTGGAGAAACTGAGACACATTTTATTCCATGTCCTGTGCTCTCCCAGTGGGAATGTTTAAATTCTACCCATGCATCTAGGCTCAGATAAAATGGCATGTCTTTTTGAAGATTTTTCTAATATCCTTGCTTAAATCCAGGGTGATAGTTCTTGCCTCTAAACTATCACAGAGCTTTGTTTTACCTATTTTATGCCACATTGTGCCTGCCTGTCTACTTACTTACCTCTTTCTCTCCCACTCACCTTCTAATCCCTCTTCCTCCCTCAAACATTGTACGTGCCTATGTGAGTCCCATGCTGTGGTGTGTGGAATAAATTCATCACATGCATTGATGGATGAAGCAGAAAAGACCCACCCTGTGGTGGATATGACTCTCCAGCTGAGAAAAAGATAGCCACTTGTTGAATAACCACAAAGCATATTTATAATTACAAAATGAATCGATTACCACCAAGGAAAGTACAGGGCACCATAAGCTAGTATCACAGAGGGTGGAACTTGGATTTTCGAGGTAGAGAAGGAAGAAATTTAGGTCAGAGAGATGGAACAGGCCTGGCATAACTTATATTAAGGTGCTAACACAGGACACCAGTGGGTATCACTTATTCAGCTATCCTAACCCCTAATCCATGACTGAACTGTCAAGCTCTTCTGGAGGATTCTTTAAAAACTGACATTGTTTTCCTTGATGCTTACTTACCAAGCTGCCTAAGAGCAGAATATCTTGATTAGCCTCTCTTCTAGCTAAGGATCTATTTATCCCAAATTCACTCTTGTCAAACTGTTTGTGGTTTTTTTCCTTCTTCTCTTCCTATTTCCCCCTTATAATCCTGGTTTTGCTTTTGTTAAATAGAATCGATTAACAATAAATAATTATTTATCTATGATTGTTTTTCATTGCATACAATATGCCATACATAATATGCTAATAAATAACTATATGCCTGTCAGTTTTTTGTTTTTTTTTGTTTTTTTTGTTTTTAGCAGGAGTTAGCATTGACTGAGATTTTACTATGTGCCAGGCATGGAGCTATGAGCTTTAAACATATTGTCTCATTTAATTTTCCCAATACAATTCTAAGATAAGCTATTATTCTTTTATCATCAAAATGGAACCTAACTTACAAAAAGATAAACCAAGAGAGTAACACCATCTGAATCCAGTTTTTCAACCTGAAAGTCTATGCTTCTAGTCACAATGCCGCATCACTCCCACGTTAAACCATTTGTACAGGCCTCATGAAGGGAGAGAAAACATTTCATCCGTAGAAAGTCCTGACTAGTGAGATGAAAAATCATGTAGAATAAACATGTCTGATATCATTATATATAGCTATAAAGACTTATGCTGAACCTCTGAGAACTTGACTCTCAAATCTGAAGACCCAAATCAGTCCAAATCCTAAATGCTAATTTTTCATAATAACATAATAATAAGGTGAGCTCACATGCAATAATTCTTTGTGATTTTTCAAGATAACTGTTAGAAGGTATTATAAATACATTGTATTTTCTTTTTCTCTCACTTTTACCACAGAGATTTTATTATGTATATTTTGTGATTATACAGATGCTAATTGCACAAATGGATTTTAATCTGTTTTTTTTTCTTCCTTCCTCCCTTCTTCCTTCCCTTCCTCCTTCCTTCTCTCTCTCTTTTCTTCCTTCTTTATCTTGTTTCCTCCTTTTTTTTTTTTTTGAGTTGGAGTCTCACTCTTCGCCCAGATTGGAGTGCAGTGGCCGCTCCCGGCCACCGCAGCCTCGGCCTGCTGGGCTCCGGTGATCCTTTCGCCTTAGCCTTTTAAGTAGTTGGAACTACAGGCGCGCGCTATGAATATGACTATAGTTCGTGCAAAATACTGAGTTTTAAAATATTTTTGACTGGCTGGGCTTGGTAGCTCAATCTGTAATCCCAGCATTTTGGGAGGCCGAGGCGAGTGGATTGGCTGAGCCCACGGGTTGGCTAATTTTTTGATTTATTGTAGAGATGAGGGCTCACTAAGTTGCCCAAGCGGGTCTCGATTCCGCAGGTGTAGGCAATCCACTCACCTCAGCCTCCCAAGGTGTGGGATTACAGGCTGAGCCACCCAGCCCGGCTTCTTTTCCTCCTTTTGTATTTCCTTTGTTCTTTTATGTTTTCATTTCCCTTCTTCATTCCTTCCTTTCTGTTTGTCTATGCATCCATGAATTCATTTATCCACCCTCCTTTCTCATTCCATAAGTGAATCAGGGAGTAGCAAAGTGATTGAAATTTCCAGAACTTCTAAGTATCCTGCCCTCCAACAAAAGTGGTACTTCATGCATTAGCATTCTCATAGCTGCATTTAGGAATTGGCATATGAGCTAGCTTATTAGTTTAAGCATCTCTTGTTGAGAGTGATTTGTAACTTTATTTAGAAAGGATTTTTGCTTTCTACTTAAAGTTCAAAGGTACTACTTGCTCCCCACCACAGAGAATTTCTAACATTTTCAGAAAGCACTCCACTACGAATAAAAAATGAAGCTATATGATACATATGTGGACCTTGAAGCCTTAAACACTGAGATGCTTATCTGATCTCAAATTATGCTTCAGTAGAATAACCTGGTTAACTGCCAAGGTTTGACACTGTTTCCAGTCAAGCTAGAATGTCTCTAAGGAATAACCACTTAGCTGTCATGTTGGCGCTATTTTTCAAAAAATCAAAATAGTACATGTGATAGAAATTTAAAACATTTTAAACATACACTTGTGGACATACATTTAGATGTGGGATTGAACTTAGATGTGAGGGAATTTAGTGGCATAATGGAGGATCTAATTTTCCGTTAGTGAGCTCGCATTGTTCTCTTTACACTCAAAATTTTTAAAAATTATTACATTACATAGAACAATATTTTTAAACTTTTCTGAATTACATTTCCTTCCATGCTTTTTAGTCATTCATAATTTGAGTTTCTTAGCTGCATTCACTAAGAATAGAAGTGACTTTCATGAATATGACTATAGTTTGTGCAAAATACTGAGTTTTAAAATATTTTTGACTGACTGGGCTTGGTGGCTCAATCTGTAATCCCAGCATTTTGGGAGGCCGAGGCGAGTGGATTGACTGAGCCCGAGGGTTGGAGTCCAGCCCAGGCAATTTGGCGGGACCTCATCTCTACAATAAATCAAAAATTAGCTAGGCATGGTAGTGCTCGCCTGTTAGCTAGGCATGGTAGTGCTCGCCTGTTAGCTAGGCATGGTAGTTCCAGCTACTTGGAAGGCCAAGGTGGAAGGATTGCCAGAGTCCAGCAGGTCGACACTGGGGTGGCCATGAGCGTGCCACTGCACTCCAGCCTGGGTGATGGAGTGAGATTCCAGCTAAAAAAAAAATATATATATATATATATATATATTTGTCTTTCTAGATTTGTGTTGGCTAGATATTTCCAGCTACTGTGGCTCTGTCTCTCCTCCTTTTATCATTGTTGTTTGTTAAGCTGGAAAATGTCTTGGAATGTGCTTAAACGTTTTACATTTAGATTAAATAAGTAACATATTTCATTCACTACAGTATGTACTATGCCATGCCACTTTGCTTGTTTTCGTTCAGATTTTTATTTGACTTTATTTGAGTTTCAACTGGCTATTCTCTGTTGGTGCCATAGCTCGTGTATGTGGAATTGAAGATTTTCATCTTGTTTGCGACTGTTTATAGCAAACAATAAATATATAGACAGTTCTTCAACTCTTAAGGATTTCCCACTAATTATTTTGAGAAGGTTTTCCCAGAGCTGAGGGAAATGTTCACATTCTTTTCCTCCCCACATGGCAAAGAGGCTTCGGGGCTATGGATTTATATAAAGTTAAATTTGAATCCTCAGAGACTCTGTGATTGGTTTCTTTTGTGCTTCAGAAAAAAATAGAGGAAGATAATCGAGCTCAGAGAGATGAAGTCAAACTTTCAAAACTCCTGAAAGAAGTCCCGTTTCTATAAAATCAGGAAGGCAGTGGCCATGTGGCAAGGATTTGGGGTTTCTCTAGTTTTCGTGTTTCAGTGATAGAAAAGAGGGTGAATATCACTATTATCTGTCTTTAATGCTCCTGAAGCATCCACCAACATAAAGCTTGCAGTCTGAGAGTGAGATGTGGGAGGAGAAAGAAATTAAAGTTACTCAAAAAATTATTTAAATACAATAGTAGTAAATACTGTGAAGGAGAGATACAGAATATTGTAGTGTGTACATAAAAAAGAGAGATCTGACCTGACCAGGTGGACTGGGGAAAGCCTCCAGGAGGAAGTTGAGACCTGAAGGGGGATTAGAAATTGTGCAGCTGAGTAAGCCAGTGCCATTAATAATGCTACTGTGAAAAACATCCGCTAGAGCTTGGAATGCAGAGTTTGAGATCTTGGGCTCTGAGACTGACTACTCAAGTGAAATGTTCTCCTTTTGTACACACCTAGCTCTGTTTTCCTTTAGCAAGACATTGAGACTCTCTGTTTTTCACCAGTCTTTTCTATACAATTAGGATAATAATACTATTAAGGCATTATGCTATTATCCTATTATCATACTATTATGCTAATCCCATGTGAGCCTTAAATGAAATAATGCATGTAAAGCACTTTAGCACAGTCACTGACACATAGTAAACAACCAACAAATGTTGGTCATTATTATTCTAGAACTTTGCAGATTGCAAAACATTTTCATAGGTATCAAACATCTGATCACCGATGCTTCCCTCATCTGAAAAAAAAATAAGTAAATGCTGTGGATCCCTCTTTAGCTTTACCAGGGGCCAGAAGATCCTTGGCAAGAATCCAGATACCACCTGGGTCACATTCTTCAAATATTTTAAAGAATATTTAAAAATCCTCCTATGTAGACTGGAGTTGGCCTAGCGCGGTTACTCGCACCTGTAATCCCAGCACTTGGGGCGGCTGAGACAGGAGGATTGCTTGAGCCCGGAGTTCGAGAACAGCCTGGGCAACGTAGTGAGACTTCATTTCTATAAAAAATTAGCCAGGTACAGTAGTACGTGCCTGCAATCCCAGCTATTCTGGGAGACGAGGGGGGAAGGATTGTCAGAGCCCAGGAGGTTGAGACTGTGGTGAGTCATGATCGTGCCACTGCATTCCAGCCTGGGCAACAGAGTGAGACTCCAACTCAAAAAACAAACAAACAAACAAACAAACAAACAAACACCAACAAACAAGCAACCTGAAAATTCTAGCAGTGTCTCAAAAGAACAGAAACACACATTTAAAGGACTAGGTTACATTAAGGATTTTGACAACATGACATTTCTGTTTTAAGTGCCCCTCAGGAATCATGTTCTCAAACTGTTCAATAATGATGTAAGATGGATGAGCAAACAATTTAAGTGTTACTCTAAAATAATCTCAGCAGGAGTATAATACTGTAAACAGCCATCTCCACATCTTCGTTCTGTGAAATAGCTTTTCTTTGTTGTCCATTTATTCCTTTATAACTGAAAGTCTTTCACCAAATCATTTAGCATCTTCTAACAATTCTTAAAAGATCTAAAGAAATTCATTGTAAGGTGAACTATTATATTGACTGTAAAATAAAGAATGCAATTTCTATTGAAAAGAGCAAACTTTTCACTATACACATTTGACCTTATATGTAGTATTGTGGCTCATCTGTGGGTAGGAATGGTGGCATTTATTATTGCAATTCTACAGTATTTAACAATGGTAAAGTATTTTATGGTCTGCAAAACATTTTATCACATTCAGCACTCTCAGCACTTTCTCAATTTTTACTTAGTGAAAGTGAGACCCGAAAATGTTAAACAAGTTGCCCAAGTTCAGAGAGTTGGTTAGTGACAGAACCAGGACTTGAACCCAAATGATTCGTCTTCAGATAGTCTTACTACCAAAGTTTGATTTTTGCTCATTTTCAAAGCTTGCAAATGAAGATAAAGTCAAGCATTTTAGAGTTCTAAGAATAGTAGAACACAGATGATCTTTCATCAGTATGTCACTGAGGATCCTGGGAACTATATTCAGTTCCTGGGAAGTATTAGGACTTTAAAGACTAGGCAGGAGGATGTTACTGTGTCATTGCTGAACAACAGAAACAGGGTCACAGCAGCCACCTTGGGGAGAACTGCTGGGGGTAAAGAGTTAGAGGAGGCCAACAGTCTTTGTAACACCTTCTATACCTGAGAATTCCCCAAAGGCCAGGAGGCATGCATCCTCTTTGGGGATTTCCAACCTGGTTTGAAAAAAAGACAACCTCCAACCATTTAAGGCAGCCACTGAAAAGTTGTTAATGATTCCTGTAGGGTCTCTCACTTCAGGCACTTTAAGGATTGTTTCATTTGAACTTGAATCAGGGCATCCTTTAAGAAAATCCAGCTTGCTTTTTTACCATCCTCCCTTGGGATTAAGTTAAGGAAACTAAAGCCATTATCTGCTTGTGGCTTTGCTGAATCAATGAATTTTACTCACTGTAAACCCACATAAAGTCGTTCTTTTTCATGAAAAGATGGCATAGGCATTTTTAAGTCTTGAGTTTTGGAGAATATACAGAAGGCCCTCCCACTCTGGTAATTAGAGCAGGCTTCACAACAGTGCACATGCTCAACGTCAGGGGCATTTCCATATTGGACACATTGAGGGACAGAGGTGCAGATTTCATGTAAAGTAAAAGAATGACAAGAAGGGCTAGATTGAGAAGGAATTAATAACATTTGGAAACCACAAACGTGGTTTGTCTGTTGCTCTAAAGTATATCTGCCCTTTAGTCTCTGGAAACATCTTGTGTTAAAAGCATATGCAGATACAATGATTTTGCTCTCTGTGGGTTGAAAGGACATAACCTGGATTTAATATACCCAGTGAGCAGCCATTTTAACATTACCTAAATCTCATGCTTTTGTAGCGGTTCACTTAACTTACCCTCCAATCATTAGCTAAGGACAGAACCTGTTTCTCATAGGTAGCTATTGATAATTGTTTTACAAGCCCCCTCCCCAGCTTGTTTTGTGCTAATTAGCTTTTCTATTTCAAGTATTTGCCTATAAGTCTCAAGTTCACGTAATCAGCCCTTCACAACCTTCATGACATAGACAGACCCTACCACCAGGACAGCAATCATGTGACTAGCCCTCCCATCTGCCTCATGTCCATCACCTGAGGTCAGAACCTGTGCTTACCTGCCCTTTTGTGATGATGTGGAACACATTGCCACCGAATCACCTTAATGACCTTCCCTCATCCAAGGGTAGGATTAAAAGCACTCAACCATGAGCGGCCATTGGTCATTGCCAGGCCATTGCCGCTGACATTGCCATGGCCATTGCCTTGCTAAGTTATAGCATGGCCATGTACTCTTTGAGCTATGGCCAAGCCATATTTTCTTAAGTTTAATCCTCTCCCCTACCCTGGAGAGGTGAATCTCCTCTTTCTCTCTAGTTTACTTTATGAATCAGTTTATTTTCTAATCTAACTTCTGTGAAATTCTTTGAAACTTTCATGCAGCACTAGATTGTACCCCAGACACACCCACATCCCCAGCAGGACTGACCTAACATTCTGGAGGCTACACTGGGAGTGTGACCCTAACAGGGGCAAACATAACAGACCGGCACATGTGGCAAGGCTCAGCAGTTCCAGCTTGGCAAAGCCACCATATTTTCTTAAATTTAAAGATGCACTATTACTTTTATGCACTACTAAGAAAGAAAAGAGTACTAGCAGCTGGTCACATCAACCACTCATGGCTTTGTATCTTGTTGTTTTAATGGTATTGGTGATTTCTCCACCCATATTTCATTGTCTGGCACATGAGAGGCACATATCTTTTGCATGTGTCCTGATAAAAAATATAACACATATTCAACTACATCTACAAAGAACGTTGTCTTTGCAAGAAATTAAGGAGTTTCAATCATTACTTTGACAATAAGTATTTGTTTCACAAATAATATCAATCCATGCAGTGGTTCATTTCAACAAAATGACTTTGTTTCTGGGTTGATTCACAGTATAGTCTTTTTGAAGACTGACTAGTTATACCATTTGATTTGTTACTGCTGCCACCCATCCAACAGTAATAGTAATAAGACACACCCCAACTCTGGATAAGTTAAAATGTGAAAAAAAAAAAAGTGTGATTTAGAATTGATGGACTATGATAATTTATCAACCTAAACAGCCAAGAGATGAGAAAAACATCCAGCTCTGAGAATTTTCTGCCCAATGACAAGGAATTGAAATACCCTAGTGACAAAGAAGGCCTTAATATTCTCCTCAGTTTGATTAAGCTTTAGATAGGCTTCTTCGTCTTTTTCTTAGGTCTTTACTTTTGAAATCTTGCAATTATGAATTATTTCTCTGCTCCTTTAAGATGCAAATCTTCTATAACCCAGAAGAGCCTTTCTCAAGGACCTGGGAGTCATCCCTTTGAAATGTAATCATCTAAGGAGATAAAGTCCTTGTCTCCCAGTTTCTGTGGGAGGATAGGAGACTCACTGGGGGCACTCATTAGCAAACACAGATGGCCTAACACATTAACTAGTCTTCACTCCTAACGTCCTCTAGTACTTTTCCATTAACTCACTTCAGCATTTTAAAATCCTGCCCACCAGCCTTTTATGTCAGTGGTATTGAATTCAATCTCAATCTCTCTCCCCATTGCAATTGTCTTTCTTGCTTATTTAGCTGGCCCAGTGAAATCTTTCTTTTACACTAGTAACCTAGTTCTAGAGAAATGGGCAGTAAAAAATGATCCTTTATACACACTTAGCACATGGTACTTTGAATTGTGATTTTCGTTTTTTATGCATGTTTTGATCTCCTATTTAGCTTATATAGTTTATATGTTTTCTGAGAATAAAATCCTAGCAATGTATTTTCCCCTGTAGTATTTCTATATTGTAAATATTTAGTGAAAATGTGTTGATAATTATAATTTATGTTTAGAACTGATTATGTTTATTGTTTAGAACCGTCAGAGTTAAGAGGTGAAAGGAAATTATTTCTAATCCAAATGTCTAGTTTTTCAGCCTAATATTCTGTGACCAAAAAGATTGATAGTATTCTCAAGATCACACAGCTAGTTAACGATTGCGCAAAAACAATCAATTTCTGATTCTACTAGACCAGCGGTTCCTGACATTTTTGGCATCAGGGAGCAGTTTCATGGAAGACAATTCTTCCACAGACTGGTTGTGGTGGGGAAATCATCAGGAATTAGATTCTCATAAGAAAGTGTTCAACCTAGATCCCATGCATGTGCAGTTCACAGTAGGGTTTGCGCTCCTGTGAGAATCTAATGCCACCATTGATCTGACAGACCGCGGAGCTCTGCTCAATTGCCACTCATCTCCTGTGCAGATCAGTTCCTAACAGGCTAAGGACTGGTACCAGTCTGCAGCCTGGGGGTTGGGGACCCCTGTACTAGACCAACAATACCAAACATTGAGCTGTGCATTAAAGACAACTGATGCAGTTTTTCCATCATGATTAATTAAGAGTCTCTGGTTGTGGGCCCAGGCATTTGTGGTTTGTAAAACCTCACTAGGTGTTTCTAAAATGCAGCCAAGTCTGAGAACCACTAGAATATGCTTTATTCCTATGTCTAACATACTAAAATTTGACAAGAAACTCATTAGCTTGCATCCAGTGCAGAGAGGCAGAAGAATAAATTTTGAATGTGTGTAGCCATTCTTAAAGCACTCATTACTTATTATTCTTATTCTTTCCATTGCTTTTATGCCTAGAAGTGTATAAGGTTGTAAGTGGTACAACTGCTCTGTTGGTTATGTTAGTGTACAGAACCTGGGAAGGTGATCTTTGCAACAAAGCAACAGTACTCAGCACACCTCTGGATCTGGCCTATTTGCAGAGAGGGCTGTTGGGCAGAGAGAGAGAGAGAGAATTTTCAGTGAACATTTCTATAACATTTCCAAACTACTAGAATGTTGGCTTACAAATCTGCACAAGTAATAGAATTTTTGCAGGTAAGTGAGATATACTTCATTAGACTATAAGCTCCTTGGAAGAAAACTTTTGTATAAATGCTAATGATGATTTTTATAATGCAAACAAGTGAGCCGAATACAGTAATAATTACAATAAAAAAGAAAACTGGGTCCCATTGCCCTAGAGGGCAACACCTTTGTAAAGAAATTTAGCAAAGCTTTTTATATAGCTATTGTTACGTGCCTTAACCGCAAGGTTTTAAGTCAGAACCAAACTTTTAAGTGGGTGTTTTTTTTTTTTTAATCCATTAGACATAAATTAAACCAAATCAGGAGATTGAAGGGTCTCCTCCCTCTTACTCCCACACCACTGCAGGCCTAACCTTAATTTGCTGATGTTTGCAGTATTTGTAAAGCACTGCTATCTTCTGGAGCATAAGCAACGCCACTGTGATGATTCAGGGAAAGAATTAGAAACTATATATTTTTAAAATTTTCCTTTTATGAGCAATTTAAATTGGCAGGGAAAACACAATTAAGCAATTTCAAAGGTGTAATTTTATGGAGATTTAAACATCACATCTCTAAACACTGTTTTAAAAAAAGAAATTTGTAATTAAGTTTTCCTATTATTTGTAGCTCTAATCTTTGGAAGACAGTGGCGAAGGAAATTGCCAAGAATGTGGTTTTTACAAAGTAGTGTTTGAAAAATCTCAGCCTAAAATGTTGAAACAGAAAATGGTGGGAGTGACTAGAGATTTCAGATGCAGAAAAGAGCAGAGCTGTGCCCTTGGCATTGCTCTTGAGATCATTAACTAGGGGAGTCCTCCAGACTCCATGCCTTAGCTTCAGAAGTCAGCGGCTGAAGGGAAAATGCTCTACCTACAAATAAGATACTGTGCCACAGATGCTATGGAAGAAAGAGGAAATTACCAGATATCTTTAACCCTTCCATTTTATAGTTATCTCTGACAGCTTCAAGATCTGCTTCAATTACTTAGAGTTTTGGGAACCCCTTGTTTTTTTAAGCAAGTCAGTTCCATTGCACAACTTTACTTGTTTGAAAATTCTCTAGTATATCAGTAAAACTCCGATTCAAGGTTGTTTTTTTTTTAACTACTAGGTTGGAGTTGCCTCTCTTCACAGCTCACATTTTGTGATATCGGGCTGGAGCTTGAAATTGGCCATAGTGTGAGTGTTTACGTGAACACTACTAATTATGGAATCTTTGAAGAGAGCTGGTTGCTAAGCCTTTACCAGTACACCCCTGGAACTAAGCAAAACAAGTCTACCTCCTTATCTCTACAACAGTGTTCCAAACACGTTTAAGGTTCTTCTCCCTTTCCCTCAGAAATCCTGGCCATGCAAGGGAGAAAGTGTCCGGGTAGGGAGTCCTACTGGGCCTCTCCATTTCCGAGCTAAGGGCATTTGTGTTTGTATGTGTGTCTTTATCTAAGATACATGGCTTGTTTCATTAAGCAGTTTCAGAAATGAAACAAAATGATAACTGCAAAGTGCTCAGCAAAGGCCCTAGCAAATAGCAAGACCTTGAACATTTCTAGCTGTCATTATCTTTGTGTACGGTTTACTAAGTCAGAGAACAGGCTTTTCTTACTCTTCTCTCCTAACCGTGGAGGCATAGGGAAAAGTATACCCTAGGAAAACTTTTACTGTTTTTCCAAAATATTTTATCGGACTAAAATTTGTACAATTCTGATTAGATGCCAAGGCTTATATATACATTTACTTCCAACTTTAAATTGAATGCCACATACTGTTAGAACACTTGGATTGTTAGGATGGGACCCCAAAGCCTTCCTTCTTTTTGCCTTGAGAAGAGAGCTTCAATCCATTTGAAAATGTTTTCTGGAAGAGGAGCATACTCTCTGGTCTGAAGAGAGGCTGTGGAGTGTGTAGTAATTTCCTATGTGATCTTCTCTGGTCTTTCTGTCTCTCAGGGCCCATAATCCTCTTGGCCCTTTGTTTATGATTACTCGCCCTTCCTCTCCTAACGTCTTTAAGACCTGTGGCATTCTCCACACCAAATGAGGAACCTAGTTATGACTGTGGCATGCTGAAGTGGCCCCCGAGTTTTCTTCCTGGTCCTCTATAATCCTTTCCCCTTAAGTGTGGGCATGAACTGTGACTACGATGGGGAGAGCACTCCCATGCTTACATTAGACTATATGGCACAGTTGATTTTCAGAAAGGAATATTATCCTTCATGGGCCTGGCCTAACCTTCAGAAGGACTGGATTCTTACTGAAGGCAGAGGTTTGAAGCATTCTATGTGAGGAAGATGGTCTATTTCTGGCTTTGAATTATGGACAGAGCTAACTTGTAAGGACTTAATAGCAGCCATGAAGAGCTTTCAGCCAGCCAGAAACCAAAACTTCAGGCATCTAACCCAAGGAAATGAATTCTGCCAACAACCTGAATGAGTATGGAGGTAGATTCTTCCCCAGGTCCTCCAAAGGAAAACTCAACCTGCCTGATACCTTGAGTTTAAGACACTAAGTAAAAGATCCAGCTTAGCCAGAATTGACTTATGGTCTATAGAACCAAATGAAATAAATGACTATTGTTTTAAACTGCTAAGTTTGTGGTAATTTTTTAATGTAGTAATAGAAAATGAATATGTTAAGTATCATGTGCCCTCACAGTTTTCTTCTTCAGTCTAAACAGCTTTAATCTGATCAACATATTGCAACTGCAAGTGTCTTCTTCTTGATTCTTTCCAATGTTTTCCTTTAAAATGGGCTTGATTTTCTCTAGTTCTGGCTCATTGTCCACTCTATGCACAGGTAGGACTCACGCTAAAATGATCCAAGAGATATTCTGAAATGCAGTAAATGAACTAAGACTTGTAAAATTTAGAGAAGGCATGTATGCATTACATCAACCTGAAAAAGTATAAATCTTTTCTAAAATAGGCGGGATAGAAATTATTGAATAAAAAAGCTTCTGACCCATTCCTCTACTGAGACATTTATTGCACTGATGTGTGATTATGTTGGTCTAGTCTGTGAACTCCTTGGGGGTGACAGACCATGTTATGTTCACGTTAAACTCCAAGTATAGGTGCTCAATAAATGTCTGCATTTACCTGAAATAGCAGCATTTACGAAAGATAAGATCTATAGCTTGCTGAGATTAACTGAAGATCTTCTCTCAAGTTGAGAAGCAGCAGAAAGAACTATCTATTTGGAAAGATGTGAAGGACTGAGGAGGGTACCATGGAGTAAATGCTTTTTCAGGATCAGAAAGCAATTTTGATGAAGCAGGAGGTGTTGGCAAGCTCTTTCAGGGTGGGAGATGAAGAACTAAATGAAAATAAAAATGAGACACCTTAGAATTTGCCAGAGAACAAATAAGACAGGAGGTGATAACACTGATAGTTTAGAGGCGCTCTCAAAGTATATTTTCTCCAGTTTGTGAGGGCTCTGTCTCTCCTTTGAGAGAGACTGGGTTATACACACAGACATAGCCGGGGGGATTTTTCTACAGTAAAATAGCCAAACTAATACTAACAGAAGAAAATCCACTCACAGTTGAAGATAAATGGAACAAAAGGAAAGGAGCTGAAGAGCCTAGACTTACTCGTGGGCAAGTTTAGGCTTCCCTACAGGGAACTCAATTGGTACTTCTAACCTGGGCTGCCAGTTCCTCCAAGTGCAATCTGGAGAACGATCATCTGAAGGAAATGGGCAGTTAAGGAATAACAACAAAGTCTGAATTTATGCTGTTATTTGCAGTGTCTACGCTGCCTGAATAAATGTAAAATCAGTAACAGTTTCACCATTTTTTAGTTGGGGAAAGTGAGGCTCAGAAGTTAAGTAACCAGTCAAAGGTTGCCAAGCTGAAAAATGATGGGGTGGGAACTAGAAGCTAGTGTAAGAATTTGATGCCAAATCCTGTGCTCGTTCAGAACATCAAATTGTCTCTCCAAGGAGGAACAGAGAATAGAAAAATATTTATTTTGAAATCAATAAGCTCCTCAGACCTTCTGTGAGATGTAGATAAAAGAGTCATGCTTTTCGTAGTCATTTAATTTCTCTGGAAAAAAAAATCTGATAACCCATTCAACTCACAATCTTTGACTGCCTGACGCTTAAGAATTTATCAACCACTTAAAGTGAATAAAGTGCCAGGACTGAGACATTATGGAAAATACAGAAAAACTACGACACTCTATTGTTGTGTATTCATTTATTTAACTGAAGATTTACTAAAAATCTTTCTGCCAGGCGGTTACTAGGAAACACTTCTAGATACTAGGACATTTTGCTCCATCAACCAGTTATGCAAAGGTTTTCATTGAAATTTGACTCATAAATTCCCACCTTCTTTGATGTCAATCTTACATCAATAATGTTCCTACAAACAAATCAAATTATGCTGTCTAGCTTATGGATTTATCTCCCAAACCAGTTACTTTCTCATTCAATGTTAAAGTACCCCACTTACCTTGAAGGTCTAGATATGTTTGTTTTCAATAGTTGCTAAGTAACCAAACACTGACCACCACTTTTCACTACAGAAATCAGTCAATTTATTTAGTTTTTATTTTATATAATATTTTGGAAAATGAAAAATACATATCTTTGAAGTCCTCCATTAAAAAAACAAACAAACAAAAAATCTTTGTCAGGTAATTAGCAGTTAATATCACTGTAGTACAAAGAAACTGTTATGATTACTCACTATCTTATTACAAAGCATTATATTGTTTCTGTCATTTGAAATAGCATCGTTAGCAAATCCATATAATGAGGCAGACATGAAATGTAAAACAACTTAAGATGCCAAAAATGAATAAGCAAATGAGGAAGCCACTCACTGTCACCCCTCCCTCTGGTGGAACTCCCAGGATAGCTGGCTGGCTGTAAGTGATACAAATTTCTCAATATAAGGACAAAAAGTTAAGAATAGAAGTTCTAATATTTTCTCTTTTTCCCTTGATGTTACTTTGTTCTACCTTATACACAGTTATCACTGTCAACCTGCCATTGTCCTCCCAGGTAATGACAGCTAATTTTGAACCTCACTTACAAAAACATACTAATTATAAAAATATTTAATAACCTAAATATGTGTGAAAAGGAAATTTAACATAATGCATAATTTACTACCTTAAGACAAACTTATATTACATCATTGAAAGTTTTGTGCTTGTGGAAGTTAATTGGTGTGTGTGTGTGTGCGTGCGCGCACGCACGTGCCCACACGTGTGCACTGACTTTTAATTTTTGTTATCGTAACACTGATGTTAATAACTGGACATATTTTCATTTATATTGGCTTCTTGTTAATCTAAAGAAAAGCTATTTTTGATACGTATTTTATATTTAAATGCCATTATATTTGCATTTTATCTAGTCATCTCACCAAATGCTTTTATTACTTACTCATAGTATTTTTATTTTGTTTGGATTTTTGCTCTGTTTTGTTTGTTTTTGGAGACAGGGTCTCTCACCTAGGCTGGAGTGCAGGAGTACAGTCAGGTGATCAAGGCTCACTGCAGCCTCAAATTTCTGGGCTCCTGCCTCAGCCTCCTGAGTAGCTAGGGTACAGACACACACCACCATGACAGGCTAAAGTTTTTTTTTTTTAAATCTGGACATTCTTGAATTGATTTTCTATATATACAGTAAAATAATTGCAAAAAATTTTAAAAAAATTATACCAATTAATTCATTTTTTTGTCATGTAACATTTGCTAGAACCTCCAAGGTATAAATGAATAATATAAATATACTTAGAAATTATACTATAATTATATTACTAAATAGTCTATCATTATCCATTGAATTTAATGCTATGTATTGGGATGTTGGCTGCTTACACCTGTTCTTAATTTTTTCTCTTCTATCTTAAGATTCCTGTTCTGATACTTAAAACATTTTTTTGGTTGATCTTTTTTTTTTTACATATTTCCTTAGCATGCGTAATCAACAGGTATAATTCCAGAATCCATAATGTGACAGGTGAGTGATTCTTACCTAGGCACAGGGCCTTTAGTTCTACTCCCTTTCTCTTGGCAGACCATAAATGTTATTCCATAGCCAAGGGTTGCCAATGAATAGTCTGATTTCAGCCTGATTAGTTTTCTATTAAACTGCTCTATCCAAAAGCTTTTAAGATTTGTACTTCATTCTTTTTGTTTTGAGTTGGAATCTCACTCTGTCACCCAGACTAGAGTGCAGTGGCTGCTCCCGGCCACTGCAGCCTCGACCTGCTGGGCTCCGGTGATCCTTTCTCCTCAGACTTCCAAGTAGCTGGAACTATAGGCACGCGTTACCACGCCCAGCTAATTTTTTGATTTATTGTAGAGATGAGGTCTTGCCAAGTTGCCCAGGCGGGTCTCGAATTCTGGGGCTCAGGCAATCTACTCACCTCAGCCTCCCAAAGCGCAGGATTACAGGTTGAGCCACCGAGCCCAGCTGTACTTCATTCTTAAAGATCATCAATTTTATTATTCTAAGTGTGTATCTTTTATCATCAAGCCTTCCTGGAATTTGGTTAGCCTTTTCAATCTGAGACTGAAATACTTTTTTTGCTTCTGGAAATTTTACTCCATTATTTATTTAATTATAGCCTCTCGTTCATCTGTTTTTTTTTTGTTTTTTTGTTTTCTTTTTGGAACACATATTATTATTCAAATGATAGGTCTCCTAGATCTATGTATCAAGTACCTTACTATTTTGATTGTGATATAAATCACCTATCTTTGCTCTGTACTTCCAGGATTTTTTTTTAATTTGATTCCTCAGGCCACTAACTAAGGCTTTAACAGTAACTATATTGACCAGTGATGTACAGTTCCAGAAAATATTTTGATTTTGACTTGAACCCTTGAACCTTCCTAAACATCTTTCTCCTTCCTCTTCTCTTTCTTCTTCTCCATCTCTCGTCTTCCATTCCATTTCTCAAATGACCCATTTTGGCTAGCAGTGTCCTGGTCAGTTTTACTTCTTCATCTTCTGGATGTTACACTCATTAAAGACAGAGCCACCTTCCTTTCCTACCAGCTTATATCCACCTACCATAGTCCCTTAGCAGCAGCAGCTTTGCAAGTGATCTGGCAGTGGAGCAGCAGAAAGTTTTCAGTCCTGCATCAAAACACTGAGAGAAAGCCTCTGACTTTATCCTCTCCAGAATCATGGATAAGGAGGACTCAATATTCCTGTATAGCTCTGTCCTGGGTGGTCGGAGCACCAAGAGGTTATGCACATTCATGCTGGCTGAAGTCACCCTTTCCCCTTGAGGCCCTTTAATTAGTGTTCTCTGTGGCCTACAAGTGATGTTTTTGTTTTTCTCTTCCAGTACTAAGAAAAGCATTTTGTTGTGCTTTGTTTTTGAGTATTTTAAATTGCATGCTGAGAAAAATCAAGAGAAGGAGGTTTTGTCCACAGCTGGTCTGGAGTGCTAAGAAGGAGACTGTATTAACTGTCTTATTTTCTGTATCCTGATGATAGGAGTTTTCAGGTCAGCCTAGGCTTTGAGAGTGTCAGTGTAATGGGTTGGCCAGCTGAGACCCAGAGGGTCGGCTGGAGGGACTGGTAAGCCTAGCCCCCAGAGTGTGGGCTCTAATGGGCTGGCAAGGCAAGCCCTGAGAGTGTTGCAGCCCTCATAAAGTGTATTAGTTTTGGAATCTCGCCTTTTTTCAGCAGCTCTCCTTGTTCAGCCACCTCCATCAGCTGGCAAGCCAACCTCTGAGGTGCATGGTTTTCAGTTCCAATGATCTGCGGTTCTCCAGGTCGGGGTTCTTATCTCATGCCCAGGAAGAATGAGGAGCATGGACAGCCAGAAAGTGAGAAAGCAGGATTTATTGAGAGGACAGAAAAACTCCCACAGTGGGAGGGGATCTGAGGGGGCTGCCAATTTGGAGCAGAAACCTGGTGCTTAAATAGCCGGAAGACTGAGCCGATTGGCTAACACTAGCTGTGAGCTAATTGGTCCTCACTAGCTGTGAGCTGATTGGTCAGTACTAAGGACCAATTGGCAGAAGGTAAGGGCCTAATGGTGATCTGATAGGTTGGTACTTGGCAGTAAACTGGTTGGCTGTTTTTCCATCCCAGCAGTGAGTACTTGAGCTCTAGCTTGAGAGGTTTGTAGGGAGCTTGTTTTATAACGCAAGTGTATCAGCCTGAGGGGTCTACCGGGAGTTCCCTACATTGTTACCAGAGGACCCACCCTGTTCATCTGCCTAGCTTTTCTCTAGTTATCTCCTGTCTCATTCCCCCCTCTGGAGTAGTAATCCTAACTGCTGTTAGGGAGTAAGGACAATGACCGGTCTGGCTACTTCCTGCTGATTATGGGTGTAGTATGAGGATGGCAGCTAGGGATCCTGTGGAGAGTGATCTAAAGGTCCTGGTAGAAAGAAGCTTCCGTATAAGGTTCCATCTGCATCACCATTTGGAGTTCGATGGCTTCTAGGTGAGAAGAAACAAACTTTACAAGGAGGCTAACTATACATGGACCAAACACAAGCAATACAACAAAAGGAGCTATTAAGGGAAAAACTCCTGTTCATACACTGGAAATCCCTAGGGAGGATAAAAAATCCCTAGGGAGGATATAACCAACTGGGTCCTGAACCTGCCTGTTCTCATAAAGAGTCAATGATTTTAATATTATTCTTTATAACCTGTAAGTTCTCTTCTACTTGGGAGGAAGTGTTAATCCAGAAACAACAAATTTCATTCAATAATACCTATGTTCCTACGTTTTGCCATGAGCATTTCCAATGCTCGATGGTTTCGTAAGACCAGAGTGGCTAGCAAATTAATATATGTTTGTTTATTTTCAATAGGAGTGCTGTGGCTTTCCACCCTTGTTGTGCCATGAGGGTGAGCCTTAATAAAGATTTTTCCAATAGAGGTATCTCAACAAACCAGAAGAAAGCCCTGGCAACGGAATTTCCTAGTCCAGGTCTTTGTAGGATTGGGTGGTTACATCCTCCTAGATTAGGTATATGTATATTATAGCTAGGCATGCTAGTGTTGGATGAAGGCTCTAAATCTCTACGACTTCTTGGCCATAGGGATTGTTCCAGGAACAATCCCAAATCTAGACTATGCTTGGAAGAAGCCATCTGAGTTTGATTGAGGATCATCACCTTAGGAACAATTCCAGTGTGCTAACACATTAGAACAAGGTAGCCAAAGAGCCTGGTGATATGATAACAGGTGTCGGGGCAATTCACCAGATCCTGACAATTCATGGCTGTATACTTTGACCAGTCTATCCAATGTTTTTTTAAATTTTTAAATTTTTTTATTATTATAGCTATATGCCTCCAGTTGTGGTAGGGACCCCATTAGAGACTAGAGTTCATAGTCCCCGTACCCCAGTTGATGTCTTATTTTGGTAGAACACAATTATATTACTATACTTAGCAGGATAGTCCTAAGTGCGACTGGAAACAGATAGAAGCATTTCCCCACATTTCAGTCACTTCTCCAACTTTAATTGAGGACTTTTCACCTCAAGGAGCTTTCTAGTTAAGTTTCACTGCTTTTTGTAGGGCAGTGAGTTCATACCAGGAACCACTGAGATTTCCTTTCTGCTCGAGAGATAGTGGTAGAGCTATCAAGATTTGAACAATTGCCCTGTTTGAGCCAAGTACATAACGGAGGGTGAGAGAGGGTGCTTATAAGAAGCTAGAACTAATGATACTAAAAACAGGAAGGAAGATAGAGTAGGGATTTTTCTTGTTCCTGTGAGGGAAACTTCTAGGGAAGAAAATCCCATGGGCACTCAGGATTAAAGGATCCTTGACAGAGAGGTTTAATGGTATAAATCATGACAAAAACAAAGACAGCAAGTATAGGTAGAACTATAAGGAGGAAATTCATAGGCAGTTAATTAGTGGCACTTATCTGTTACAATCATTAGTCTGACTCTGTATGCTCTTCCATGTCAGCTGAGGAAACTTCTCCTGGTCTCACTTTCACTCCAGTGTGATGGATCCACAAATCTATTCCAGTAACCTTTATTGCTGAAACAGCTTTTGGGTTAGTTGGAAAGTTTTATCTCTTCCAAAGTGAAAGGTCTGATGGAGGGTTTTAAGAACCTTCCATTGGCAAGAGCTCAGCAGATGAAGTTTGCCATCCTCTGATTGCAGCCATCTTGGAGGATGAAAACGATATCCCCGAGATGTAGCTCATTCTATCTCTGCAGGAGAATATGGGGGTTTTATTTCTTTGGGGGGACCCTCCCAAATCAGAGGGGCCTCAAATGGATCAGAAATCTGGGTTTTCCTTGCTGTTAATTTGGCTGTTTGATCTGCTAGTCTATGTCCTTCAGCTATTTCATCTGTTCCCTTTTGATGGCCTTTGCTATGGATTACTGCCACGTCCCAGAAGACAATAGTTTGTCAGTCTCCCTGTGGTATTTAATAGGGGATCCATTAGCTGTAAGAAAATGTCTTTCTTTTCAAATAGCGGCATGGGTATGAAGGACTAAAAAGCATACTTGGAGGCTGTATAGATGTTTACTGACTTCCCTTTACTTAATTTGAGGGTCCTTATAAGAGCAATTAATGTGGTTAGCTGAGCACTTATATTTGAGGAAAGAGTCACACTTTCAATGATATCATTGACAGTGCCTACTGTGTACCCCGCCTTATGGATCCGTTGCTCCACAAATGAACTTCCATCAGTAAAGAGAATCCAGTCTGGGTTTTCTACAGGGTCATCTTTAAGTCTTCTCTGACTGCATAGATTTGTACTACCACTTGTTCACAATCATGTTTCCATTCCCCACCATTGTCAGGGAGGAAGGTGGCTGGGTTCAGAGAAGAACATGGTTTTAAATAGATTTCAGCTCCTTATAATGATAAGGCCTGATATTTAAGAAGGCAGTTATCAGTTAGCCAGAGGCTCCCTTTAGAGGATAGCAGTCCTGACACATTATGTGGAGTATACACAGTTAATTTTTTCCCCCATTGTTAGTTTAATAGCTTCTGGCACCAAAGCTACTGCTACTACTGGTGCCACTGCTGATAGGCAAGTTGGCCATCCCTTAACTGCCAGATCAAGTTCCTTGCTTAAGTAGCCTATAGGTTGTTGGGCTGGACCCCGGGTCTTGGTTAGAACTCCCAGAGTCATTCCTTTTCTTTCAGATACATAAAGGTTAAATGTCTATTCCTATGGGAAGACTAAGAGCCGGTGCTGCAGTTAAGGCTTGTTTTAATTGGTCAAAGGTTTTCTTAGCCTCTAATGTCCAAATTAGAAAATGAATTCTAGCTGATTGAGTCTCCTTAGTTTCATATACCATTCTACGACATCTCATTTTTCAGCATGCATGAATCCTTTATTTTTTTGTCCTATACCATCCTTCCTTTAAGTAACCATCCACTTTATTGCAGGACAAAAGTTTACCATACAAGATTTCTTCCTATACAAAACTACGCTGTCTTTTGCATCCTTCCTAACAACTTTCTTTATATCTTTTCTATGCTTTTCTGGCTTCTTCCATCATCTTTCTATATAACCTTCTACAATTTACACATTGAATTAATCCCTAGCCATGTGAATTACAACAAGGCTATATTCCAACATGGATGGCCAGAACCAAATGGCTGGCACCTATGTTAATTCAGATATTAATTTGGGTTCCAGTGCTCTAATATTCACCTGGAGATGGTTGGGGTGATGGTGAGCTATGCCAGGCATTATAGCAGGTTTCCAGGCCTCCTCAATGGCCATCAATCCTGAACTAGGTGTTCTCTCCTCCCTTCAGAAGAGCACATACCTGCTTTCTGATGACTCTCTGGCCTGTGCAGTGGACAAGGTCCTGGAGGTTTAGGCCTCTTTGGGGCAACCAGGTTTCTAGTGTCCCCTCAGATTGTACCTATGGCTATAGGCACTATCCCCTTAGCAGGTTCATTGTTACTAGGTCTCTGATGGGCTGTTGGAGTTTTGTCACTAGAGGTGACTGCCAGTTGAGATGCTTCTCTTGTTCCTCTTGTTCTGCATCCTTTCATACTGGTACCCTATTACTTCTTTAATGTCTTGGCTTGCTGCATTCATAACAGTTAGCAGGTACACCTTGGGAATTCTGGGGTGTATGTGCCTATAAGACAGCTATTAGAGCTCTTGCTTTTGCCCTGTGTCTCCTCTCTTTTTCCTGTGCCTCCTCCTGATCTTGTTATAAAAGACTGAAGTGGCCACTTTCAGGAGATTCTCTAAAGTACTATCTGGTCCTATGACTTGCTTTTGCAGCTTCTTCCTGATATCTGGAGCTGCCTGAGTAATGAACTTGTCTTTTAAGATTACTTGCCCTCCGACTGTTTCAGGGTCTAGGAATGTGTTTAATCAAAGCCTCTCTCAGCTTTTCCAGAAAAGCTGAGAGATTCTCATTGACCCCTTAGTCTATCATGGCTAACTTGGAATAATTGAGAGGTTTGGTTTTACTTTTTCTCAAGCCTTCCAATATTCAAACCAGGAAATGTTTCCTCCTCCATTCTCCTAAGTCGCCATTTAGAGTCTTCCAATGGCACTGCAGACATGCCTATTGGATAGGGCTCCTACCCTTCTCTGGCACTATATGAAATGCAAAGTTCATCTCCAAACTTCTCTGCCACTTGCAGGGCACGTGGTCATTAGGGTCTGGCCAAAAAGCAACATAACATCCTTCCAGGAGAGCTCAAATACTTGCATTAAATTATGGAAAATATCTATATGTCAGGGTCATCTGAGAACCTTCCAAGATCTTCCTTGATTTGTTTCAAATCTCACAGGAAAAAGCATATCTGTACCTTACTAGGGCCATATTCACCAAGCATCTCTTGTAGGGGCATAAGCAATGTCGGAGTTCTAGAATGAGGGTTTTTAGAGTGGGAATGGTTTGGAGTACAAGGAGGACCTGAATAAAGAGGGCAAGATGGACCAGGCAGAATGGCCTCATGAGTGATACTTTCCCCAGTGGCACCTTTAGGGTTGGCATCTCTGGTTCATTGGGACCATCCATTGAGATGACTGCTAGGAGGGCTGAATTGATTCTACAGCATTGACAAAGGTCCAAATTTTCTCATAATGCAAAGAAAGTCTGTACACATGGGACCTCAGACCATTTGCCCTGGCATCTACAGAAATTGTCTAGCTGAATGATTGTATTATAATTGATACTTCTCTCTGGAGGCCAGGTTTCTGTATCCTGCAACTTATAGTTCAGCCATGCTTGGGTGCAAAAGAATTTAAGATGCTGTTTAAAATCTGACGCTCAAAGGAGTCCTATGTCCCAGGATGCACTTTTGAGTGCACACTGCAGATAGCCAGATGGCCAGTTACCCATCTGGAAAGGGAGAAAGGTGAAAGAAAGGCATTCTTAAGATTTCCCTCCTCCAATCAACACACATGAATAAGGATCGAAGAAAGGAGAGCGTCCCTGCACTTTCCTGTCCTTCTCTGTTCATGGCGTTTCCTGGGATGTGAGCATGACCTCCACCCAAGTATAGTGGTAGGGACTCAGCTTGTAGGAATAGTCATGCTCATCTATGCATTAATACCTGTCCTACACACTGTTGACTGTGCCTCTGGATTTCTCAAACCTAGCATTCCCCCTTACCAGAGTAAGTCTTCAAAAAGGCCTTGGTACAACTGAGTTTAGGAGCAGGATTCTGACAAAGGAGAGGGGGATGTTTCCTGAAACTTTCTGTGAACCTCTGGTCAGGAGGCCTATGGTTTGAGCCAGGCTACAACATCAGATTATTTTCCTAACAAGGCCCACAAAATATGGAGACACAAAAGTGCCAGTACAGGGTCTTTTGAGACAGTCCCTGAGGTCTTTGGAAAAGCATAAACCCAAAGTCGGTCAGGCACTTCAACATAAAGTCTGTACAGCCAGTATGAAAAGCATCTAAGTTTTTAGGCATAGAGCTGACATAGTGTCCTTAGAGGAGAAAGTCTGCTTTCATTTGACATTTACCTACCCATAGAGTCCCCAGATGTAGGGACCTAACTTCACAAGACTTAAATTCCTCATATAAAGTAGTTTCTCATTCTTGGCAATTATAATGCTTCTTATCATGAAAAAATGAAACCAAAGCTTCCTACCCTTTGCCTCTTGGGCCAATGAACACACCTTGTCCTGAGCTATTGTTCAACAAGGATCAAGCCAGTTGCCAACACTGTCTAGTAATGTCAGATCCCTAAGCTACAAAAACAACCATGTCACCAAGCACCAAATGGAGACAGTACCCCTGACAAAGAGAAGAAAATGTGAAAATGTGAAAAGAAAGGTTGAAAAAAAGTGTGATAGGAGAGACTGGAAGTCTTCTGCCAACACCCTGTCAGGCTGTCGGGAATTGGGGTCAGCCTGGGAGCCTTTAGGTAACACCAAGGTGTAGCCTAGGCCAGATGCCTTCAATTACTCCCAAACTTCATCCACTTCCACATGATGGCTAGACCTCTGTGAAAAGAAACTGGATCGGAATAGGATCAACATTTCCAGCACCCAAGGGTGATGGGGAATTAACCAAGTACTCTCCAGAAAGCCTGACCTCTGCATATTGTAGACTGGCAGCTGGGCTGTTCACTTTTAACTGGCTGGCAGAGTCCTGGTAATTTGTTCTTTAGAGAGATTTAAAAAACTGACGGTACTGGGAAACTATGGGGGGGAGGGGGAGGGGATTAACAGTAGCAAATATCTGTCTGGGCTGGGAAAACACCTCTTATCAACAGGGTGTCTGAATGAAACGTAATTGTACACCTAACCCTTAACTGTACCCCACAAAACTATAATAAAAATACTGATTAATTATTAAAAAAAACAAAACAAAACAAAACAAAAAAAAACTTGAGGATGAGGACCCTTGGAAACAAAAGTAAAGAGATAGGTCTGCTTTAACTCACCCTTCTGTTGAGCCCCACGTTGGGTGCCAAAACTGATATGGATTTTTCAGGTCAGCCTGGGTTTCGAGAGTATCAGCTCAATGGGTCGGCCAGCTCAGCCCCAGAAAGGGTCAGCTCGAGGGGCTGGTAAGTCTAGCCCCGGAAGTGTCAGCTCTAATGGGCTGGCAAGGCAAGCCCTGAGAGTGTTGCAGTCCCCAGAAGTGTCTCAGCTTTGGAGTCTTGCCTTCTTCCAGTAGCTCTCCTGGTTCAGCCAGCTCCATCAGCTGGCAAGCCAGCCTCTAGGGTACATGGCTTTTTAGCTCTGATAATCTGCAGCTCTTCAGGTCAGGGTTCTTATCTCGTGCCCAGGAAGAATGAAGGACATGGACAGCTGGAAAGTGAGAAAACAGGATTTATTGAGAAGACAGAAAAAACTCCCATAGTAGCAGGAGACCTGAGGAGGCTGCCAATTTGGAGCTGAAACCTGGTGTTTATTTGGCCCTAAGACTGAGCCAATTGGCTAGCACTAGCTGTGAGCTGATTGATTAGCACTAGCTGTGAGCTGACTGGTCAGTATTAAAAGGACCAATCGGCAGGAGATAAGGGCCTAATGGTGACCTGATAGATTGGTACTTGGTAGTAAGCTGGTTGGTTTGTTTTTTTTCCATCCCAGCAATGAGCACTTAAGCTCTAGCTTGAGAGGTTTGGAGTTAGCTACATTGTTACCAGAGGACCCACCCTGTCTGTCTGCCTAGCTTTCCTCTAGCTATTTCCTGTCTCATTGGTTCTTGGACACCCAGTTCTTGCTGACCCTGAAAGGACTGGGCCTCCTGGGGTTAGCCAAAGCCTAGAGATAAAAACAACTTAGCCAGAAAGCAGGACATGTAGTTCAAATGCAAACCAACCAATCCAAACCCATACGCCCAATCATGTCCTTTATTGGGCTTTTATATTTGAGGCCACCACCCTCTGTTCTAATCACCTCAAGACCAGGTATCAGACAATTAAAGATGACCCAATGCCCCAGAACTCAAAAAGAAAGACCTCTTTTGCCCAACAAAGAGAAAGTCCTTTTCTGGACTCTGGCAGAGACCTAACTCTTCTGTGGATTCTAGCTGCCTGCCTGGCTTAAGAAACATAAGAAATAAAATGTAACTGGGAGTGGAGGGGAACAAAATCATATTCAAGCCCACTGCTTCCAAGAATTCTTTCCTCCTTTTTTTATAGTTTAATAGAGTCTCCCTTATAAAATAAGGGGGGGAAAAACGCGAAAGGACAGACTTGGACAGACTTTAATTGAGAAGGGACAGGTAACCTAGAAATCCAGACTCTCTCCTGCAGTTCCCAGAGTGCCTGAGGTTCTTTGATGTCTGCTGCACACATGTACTACTCACACTCTCATTTGGACCCTAAGGAATCTCTGTTTTAAAATATAGATTAATTACTACTTAGGCATGGCAAGGCCAATGCATCAAGAGATGACTGCCATTGAGAAGATAGTTTGGGCTAGGCTCAGTGGTTCAGCCTGTAATCCCAGCATTTTGGGAGGCCCAGGTGAATGGATTCCCTGAGTCTGTGGGTTCGAGACCAGTCCGGGCAACTTGGCAAAACTTTGTCTCCACAATAAATAAATTAGCCAGACGTGGTAATGCATGCCTGTAGTTCTGGCTACTTGGAAGACTGAGGCAGAAGGATCACTGGAGCCCAGCAGGTCGACGCTGGGGTGGCCACTGCATTCCAGCCTGGGAGACAGAGTGAGACTCCGACTCAAAAAAAAAGAAAGAAAAGAAAAGATTGTTTTGTTCACAGATCTCAAAAGAAGAGGGCACGCCACATCATGGGAATACAACAGAAAGCACCAAGGTCAAGCAGAAGGCAGTGGGAGGTGGAGAGATGTGGGGGAAAAAACCTGTATTGTATGGGAAGGAATGGGCAAGGCAGAGTAGACAGGTATAGGATCAACTAATTTGATAATTTCAGGGGAGTTCTGGGACAGAGGGCCATCCTTAGTTGTCTGGTACCTGACCTTGAAGTCATTAGAGCAGAGGGTGGTGTCCTCAAATATAAAAGGATATGGTTCGGAGTATGGTTTTGGGTTGATTGGTTTGCATTTGAAAGACATGCTCTGCTTTCTGGCCAAGTTGTTTTTATCTCTAGGTGTTAGCTAACCCTGGGAGGCCCAGTCCTTCCAGGGTCAGCAAGAACCCAGATATCCAAGTATCAGAATACAGAAAATAAAAGATATGGTTAATGCAGTCTCCTTCTTAGCACTCCAGACCAGCTGTGGACAAAACCTCCTTCTCTTGATTTTTCTCAGCATGCAATTTAAAACACTCAAACAATAAAGCACAACAAAATGCTTTCCTTTGTACTGGAGGAGAAAACCGAAAACACCACTTGTAGGCCATAGAGAACACTAGTTAAAAGAAAGAATTTGGATCAGACACACGTAGGTTTGAATCCCAATCTCCACTCTTCCTAACTCTGAGCCCTTGGGCAATTTACTAAGCTCTCCAAGCTCAGTGTGATAATGTTAAAAATTAGGGAACTAATATTGTCCAATTTATAGAGTTGTCATGAGGAAGATAACTATCCTCCATATAAATGATCATTGTTGCTATTATTATAGAACTCAACAGATAGCATCAAACTAGGGAAGTATCCAAAATAAATATTTTGGGTCTTTTTATATCTAACCTTTTCTCTCAGATGACTGGCATAGCTTCATTGCTGCCTAGCCTGGTGTTCTTCCTTCACAAATTTGGTTGGTACCACCTTCAATCCTGACCTTATTAATATTAACCCCTAAGTAAACATCTGCTGTGCATTAGATATGTTTTGTTTGTCCCTGCCCCCATCTCATGTTGAAACCTGATCTCCGATGTTGGAAATGGGGTCTAGTGGGTCAGGGTCAGGGGCCTGGATCCCTCATGAATGGTTTGGTGCCATTCTTGAAGGATTGGGTGACTTTTCACTCTTAGTTCTCATGATAGCTGGTTGTTTAAAAGAGTCTGGAACCTTCCTCTTCTCTCTCTTCCTTCTTTTACCATGTGATATCTGCTCCCCTTTGCCTTTTGCCATAAGTAAAAACTTTCTAAGGTCCTCAACAGAAGCAGATGCTGATGCCATACTTTTTGTACAGCCTGTACAACCAATAAACATATTTTCTTTATAAATTATCTAGCCTCAGGTATTCCTGTATAGCAACACAAATAGACCAAGACAGCACCACATCAGTTATTTGAATGAAGATAATAAAGACTATTTGTGTTTCTATAGTGTTTGCATGCTATGTATTTATTTATGCACTTATTATGTATAATTTTTAATTAATTTGTGTATTTATGTATCCATTCAACCAATGTTTACTTTCTCTTACATTAAAACACTGTTCTAAGCACTAAGGATAGAGTGATTAAAAAAATGCTGTCCTCAGAGACATTCAGCTGGATCTTGTAGTTAAACTACATTAAGTTATCACAAAGATTAAAAGGGAAATTGCAACTGCAATATGCGCTAAAAAGAAGAGGTAGGGTCACTGCAAAACTACAAATTTACCTGAGATTTTATTATTGTATTTTATTATTATTATTTTTAAATGTAAAACTTTAATGCCAGCATTTTGATACTCTGGTGATGTTTCAGAAAACTTTCTCACCCTCAGTAGTCCGTTTGTCAAGAATAATGGGGGCTGTTATTTGACATCATTCCATGCTGATATCTGGCTTAAGGTGACACTGATACAAACAGACATAGGACAAAGTTTGCAGTTTACTTCAAGGAAGCAGCACAGTGTTCAGAAATCCGGTACAGCATGTATACATTCAGGGTACATTTTCTTTCTTTCTTTTTTTTTGAGTTGGAGTCTCACTCTGTCGTCCAGACTGGAGTGCAGTGGCTGCTCCCAGCCACCGCAGCCTCGACCTGCTGGGCTCCTGCGATCCTTCCGCCTCAGCCTTCCGAGTAGCCGGAATTACACGCATGCGCTACCACGCCCGGCTGATTTTATTTATTGTAGAGGTGAGGTCTTGCTGCCCAGGCGGGTCTCGAACCCACGGGCTCAGGCAATCCACTCACCTCAGCCTCCCAAAGGTGCGGGACTACAGGCTGAGCCACCAAGCCCAGCTTAGAGTACATTTTCTGTCAGCAAAGTTGAACACTGTGATCAAATCAACAGATATATCAGATGGTAAACAACTAAAAAAGATCTTTAAACATTTGAATAATAACATCCAGGATAGATTAAATATTTTTTACCTGAGATTTTAAAATGGAAAGAAGTCATGTATACAAAGGGAACTGGAGAGGAGAAAAGAGTTGGATATGAACAATGGTGATACCAATGCTTTGAGTAGCTCTGTGGCTATTGACACAGAAGTTTCTAGACAATGTTTGTTGGATTGCTTACTACTTGAGAAGGCAGCGTTAACACAGATCTAGAGCTCATGTATTGCTAGAATGATACCAATTAAATGAGATTATTTAATGCTTAAAAACAGAAGAAAAAAGGACTGATGGGCTCCCTTACTTCCACAACAGCAGTTAAAAAAAAAACAACAAAAAAGGCAAAGCATTGAGCTGTTGAGTTGTATATGCATATTGGTTTCCTTAGGTATATTTTCATACATCTTAGCTGATAACTTTCTGCCCATACCACTTTTTGAGGCTAGACTGAATTCCCATGTAACTTGCCTTCAAACTTGGAAACACATGCTAATAGAAGTTCTCTTTGGAGGCCTCCATGTGAGATGCTATTGGTTTCCTTGGGTGATCTGCATGCTGAGAAATATGGTTCCAGAGTTATAACATCTATATTCAAAACAAGAGGAAAATTACTGAGATGCTGTCAGGAGCACATGCCATGCAGAATAAATGTACACAAGTAAAATATGTACTCATTAGTTTTCAAAGAACCTATAATTAAGAAATACAAATTAGAGAAAAATGAAAATATTTTTAAAATTCTTAATAAAAAATTTAGTGACTTTACAGAGGTTACTAGGATTTTTTCTTTGTTTATATAAAATAGATTATGAATTTTCGATCATAAAAGCAATTCATATTCATCATAATATTCATCATAACATTTTTTGAAAAAAAGAGAAAATTGGGTTAAGGAGAAAGAAAGCATTCTCACCACCCAAATATAACCAGATAATATTCTGAAATATCTTTCAAAATTGTTTTTGTATTTAGTCATGCATGTGTAGTAACAATTATAATCACTACATTTTATATCCTGTTTTTGCATGATCATTGGTAATAAAAAGTTTATTGTTTCATATAATATGAAACTATTTACAAACTCATTTTAGTTGCTGTATAATGTTCCCAAGTAGTAATAATATGGTGTGAATTCTCCAAGGGATAGATATTAGGTCCTGATTTCTTACTATTTTAAGTAATAATGCATTAAATATCTTGAAACATTAAATTTTTACATTTCACTTTTTAGATTATATCCATAAACTAGATTTACAAAAGTCAAAATAGTAGATCAAACAGTATAAACATTACTGTTAAAAAAGGATATGGCCGGGCACGGTGGCTCACACCTATAATCCCAGCACTTTGGGAGGCCGAGGTGAGAGGATTGCCGCAGCCCACAGGTTTGAGGACAGCCTGGGCAACGTGGTAAGACCTCATCACTACAATACATTTTAAAAAATTAACCAGGTGTGATGGCGCACACCTATGGTTCCAGCTACTTGGAAGGCTGAGGCGGAAGAATCACCTGATCCCAGCAGGTTGAGGCTCTGCACTCCAGCCTGGGTGATAGAGTGAGACTCCAATTCCAAAAAAAAAAATAAATAAAAAAGATGCCCATTTTTAAGACCTTAAATCACATGGGGAAATTAATTTTAGGGCAATTTTAAATCAAAAGATTCATGTGAAGCTTAAAATATTGGATGGGCATGGGTCTCTCTATTCTCAAAGTGATACTGGATAAAAAGTTGAAATCCAACATAAATGTCAACAGAGAGAGCACAATTTAAAATCTGTGGTCCCAATTCTGCTTTCATGATCTGTTCTGCTTTTGTCTTTGTTCATGAGACAATTCATGAAGCTCACATACAAAGTAAACTTTAGAGTTGCCTTAACTGAATGTCTCTGAGTTATTTCCTGACAGTTATTCATGGAAGTTCTAGTTTGTTCTCATCCATCCTAGGTACTTTCATTAGAACCAAGAGAAATGCAAAACTCAAACATCAGCCTCATAAGTGGGCATTTGAATCTCTCCATTCAGTTGATAGGTCTTACTTATATGAACTAAATTTGGTTGCTGGCCCAGTCTGGTTTTGTCCTGGTTCTAATTTTTGCACTGTCACTCCACACTCCACTCCCTTTGCTAGTGACATTAATATAGACAACTTTTATTTTGTTCTAATCTTTGTAACTGAGTGACCTAACAACAGGGAATCTGATATCTGTCAAGTGTCAAAAGTCAGGAAATCTAGAGGTAGGTTCATGATACCTGACTAGAAGCAGCTAGCGTGTGCTTCTCTTATGGAGGGGAACCAAAATAGGGAGAGAATCTCTTACAGTTCAAGTGGAGCAATGAAGACCACACTCCCAGGACTCGCCAGAGAAGTGACAGAGTGAAATTAGACAGCCACTGATTTGAACCCAGCACAGAGCCATGGCATTCCCCCAGTATGGTGAATGGGTGAATCAGTGAGTGAGTGAGGAACCCCCAGGAACCTACCTTGCCTCCACAGACCTTTGCAATTTGAGTCAAGGAAGAGTCTCTGCAACTCCTTAAGCTTCCAGCTCAGCACAGAATCCCAAGTGGTGACTTTGCCGAGAAGCATTGCTCAAGCCCACGTGGTCACTCAGGCCATTCAGGTCACTGATCCCTAAGCAGCTCAGCACTAGTTTCCACTACCCCACCAAAGAGGAAGGCTCAACAATCTTTTGTGAGGGCAAATACTCTAAGGCTGCTGCAGCCTCTGTCGCTGTGCTTTCAGGCCAGGAAAGGAGCAGCCCAGCAGAGCAATACACTGTATTCCCCAGTACATACTTCACGGCCAAAATAAACAGAAGCAGCAAGGAGCCCATTACCCTTTCCTATGTTGGCTGTTTCCCCGAGAGGTAGATCTCCTGATTCAGGCCATCAGGGCATGTGGAGACCTCCTCGCCCATCAAAATGTTGCAGCAGAGACCCATGTCCCTCAGGGAAGCCAGCTGTTGGTGCCATTAAGCAAACCCTTTGAGGTATTCACATATGTCCCTCCCCCAAACAGACTCTGCCACTGAAATAAGTGGTAACAGTGAGGAGTTGGGGTGTCCCTCTCCCTCTCCCATCCAGGCTGCTTCCCTTAAACTGGAGATCACCTACTCCAGATTCATAGAGTGTCCGGGGACCCCACATGAATCTGAATGCAGAGTGAAAAAGGCCTGGGGAAGCCAGCCTCCAGAGCCACTAAGCAGGTCCTCCATGAGCTTCAGTGCTGCCCCAACCAACACAGACTAGAATTCTCAGCTGAAGAAGCAGAGCAGTCAGAGATCGGAGTGCCACTCTCGCTCACCTATACAGGCTTCACCCACACCCCTCCCCCAGAAACAGATCACCAGCTCCAGGCCCATAGAGTGCATGAGTACCTTGCATTCGCAACTCTTCAGGCCCATAGGCTGCCAGAGTTGGTAGTCAGGTTCCTGCTGCATTTGCATGTGCTCCCCAAACCCCAGATCCAGAAGCCAAAATAAGCAGGAGCAGCAAACTGTCAGAGCACCCTGCACCCTCTTTCTATACCTCACTAACAGCTTTAAACAGATTATTGAGGCAAAAAGCTAACAAGGAAATCCTAGACTTAAATTTGACATTTGATCAATTAGATTTAGCAGACATCTATAGGACCCCTCACCCAATAACTACACAATAAATATATACACATGTGGATCAAATGATAAGATCGACCACATACTCTGATAACCAAAGTTGAATAAATTCTAAGAAATCAAAATCATAGCAAGCATCTTTTCTGACCACAGTGGAATAAAAATATAAATCAACAAGAGATACCCTCAAAACTACTCAAATACATGGAGATTAAACAACTTGATTTATGGGTAAACAACAGATCAAGATAGAAATTAAAATTATTTGAAACATGAAAAAAAAGGCAGAACATTCCAAAATCTCTGGGATGCCACTAAAGCACAGGAAAACTTATTATGCTTCACATCCACAACATGAAAATAAAAAAAATCTCAAATAAACAACCTAATGTCTCACCTAAGGAAACTGGAAAAACAGAAACAAGCTAAGCCAAAGCTAGCAGAATAACCAAAATCAGAGTAGAAATAAATGAAACTGAGACCAAAATTATATACACGGGATCATGAGTCAAAAAGCTGACTCTTTGAAAGGGTAAGCGAGATTGACAGACTCCTGGTTACGTTAACCAAAAAAAGAGAGAGATGGAGAAAATTCAAATAAATACACTCAGATAGAATATGGTGACATTACAAGTTCTCCAGAAGAAATACAAAAGATTATCAGAGATTATTATAAACATCTGTATGTGGACTTTTTAGAAAATCTAAAAGAAATGAATACATTTCTGGAAATACACAACCTTCCAAGATAGAAATAGGAAGAGATTGACACCCTGAGCAGACAAATAATGAGCAAAAAAATGGAACCAGTAATAAAAAAATTCTACCTACCAAAAAAATTTCTGGACTGGATGAATTCACAGTTGATTTCTACTGGACGAATAAGGTGGAACTGGTAACAAAACAACAAAAGTTTTTCCAAACAATGGAGAAGGAAAGACTCCTCCCTAACTTATTTAATGATGCCAATTTCATCCTGATACTAAAAAATGAAAAAAGATACAACAAAGAAAGAAAACTATGTTCATCATCCTTGATGAACAAATATGCAAAAAAATCCTTACAAAATACTAGCAAACTGCTTCCAGCAGCACATAAAAAGAGGTAAAATAAAATAAAATAAAATAAAAATAAAACATTCATCATGAGTGGTGGTCTTTATCCTTAGGATGCAAGGCTGATTCAACATATACAAATCGATAAACATAATCTACCACATAGACTGAAGTAAAAACAAGAATTGCATAGTTATCTCAATAGATGCAGAAAAAGCATTTGATAAAATTCAGCATCCCTTCATGAAAAGAACTCTCAACACTAGACATCAAAGGAACATTTCTCAAAATAATAAGAGCCATCTATGACAAACTCACTGCTCATGTCAGACTGGGCAGAAGACAGAAGAATTTTCCCTAAGAAATGGAACAAGGCCATTTCTATTCAACATAATATTAGAAGTTCAAACCAAAGCAATCAGACAAGAGAAAGAAATAAAATAGGTATTCAAGTAGGAAAAGAGGAAGTTAAATTATCTCTTCACAGATTATATTATTCTATGTAGGAAAACACTGTATATTCCATCAAAATACTCCTAGCATTCATAATAACTCAGCAAAGTCACAGATACAAAACCAACGATAAAAAGTCAGTTACATTTCCATATACTACAATATTTAAGAAGCAATTAAAGGATAAAATCTCATTCACAATATTCACACAAGAATCAATATTGGAAAAATCAATATTGTTAAAATATTCATGCTACCTAAAGCAATCTACAAATTCAAGGCAATCCTTATCAAACTACCAGCATAATTTTTCATAGATCTAGAATAAACAATACTTAAAGTCAGATGGAAGCAAAAAAGAGCCCAAATAGCCAAAGCAGTTCTAAGCAAAAAGAACAAAACTGTAGGTAACACATTATCAGACTTCAGACTTTATGACACATTGTAATGGCACAAAAATAGACACATAGGCCAATGCAACAAAATACAGAACCCAGAAATAAAACTGCTGTTTTACAACCATCTCATCTTTGACAAAATTGAAAAAACACAATGGGGAAAAGACACAGTATTTAGCAAAAGCTGTTGGGATAACTGGTTAACCATATTCAGAAAAATAAAGCTGTACCCCTTCTTCCCACTATATACAAAAATTAAAATTAACTCAAGATGGATTAATGACTTCAATGTAAGACTTCAAACTATAAAAAATCTTAGAAGAAAGCCCAGGAAACATTCTTCTGGATACTGGACTAGGCAATGAATTTATGATCAAGACCTCAAAAGGGTAAGAGCAAAAACTAAAATTGACAGGTAGGACCTAATTAAACTAAGGAGCACAGCAAAAGAAACCATCAACTGAGGAAATAGACAACCTACAGAATGGGAGAAAATATTTGCATATGCATCTGAAAAAGGATTCGCATCAAGAATCTACAGAAAGCTCAAATGATTTGATAGGTAAAAACAAATAATCCCATTAAATAGTGGACAAAGGACATGAAGAGACAATTCTCAAAGGAAGGCATATAAATGACCAACAAACATGAAAGAATGTTTAACATGCCTAAACATCAGAGAAATGCAAATCAGAAGCCACAATGAGATACCATCTTACACCAGTCAGGATGGCTATTATTAAACAGTCATAAATCAACAGATGTTGGCAAGGTTACAGATAAAAAGGAAATGCTTATACACTGTTGGTTGGAATGTAAGCTAGTTCAGTTTCTGTGGAAAACAGTTTGAAGATTTCTCAAAGGCCTAAAATTAGATTTACCATCTGATGCAGCAATCTCACTAATGGGTATAAACTCTAAGAACCATAATTTTTTTTTAAATAAAAAAGACACTAAAACTTGTTTTATGACACTTTTCACAATAGCAAAACCATGCAACCAACCTAGGTGCCCATTATCAGTGTAGTGGATAATGAAATTATGGTACATATACACCATGGAATACTACACAGCCATAAAAGAGAAAGAAGTCATGTTTTCTGAAGAAACATGGATGCAGCTGGAGGTCATTATTCAGAGCAAATTAACCCAGTTACTGAAAATCAAATACTACATGTTCTCACTTATAAGTGGACACTAATCACTGGGTACACATGGACATATGGATTAGAACAACAGATACTAGGGGCTTCCAAAGACAGGAGGGAGTGAGTAGGGCTAGTCTTCAAATACTACCTACTGGGTACCATGCTCACCATCAGAATGAAGGCTTAATAAAAGCCAAACCTCACCCATGTAACAAGATTGCACATATATCCCTCAAATCTAAAATTTTAAAAACTGTCTGGGGAAAAAAGAAAGAATATTAATGTTACCACTTATTTGAAAAATTCTCTTCTTGATTTTGTTGCAGAGTAAAAAAAAAATGAATATTTTGTTTCATATAAGACTTGGCGTCTTTTATCGTATTTTTCTGACCTTCTGTCTTCTGATTTCTTTCACTTAAATTCTTCAAACTTCCTAAATGCCCCATTTCAGAACAATTGCAATGATTGACTACAATCTCCCAATTGTTTGTTTGATATCTGACCCCAGACTCCTCTAGTAAGGATCATATAGCTATAGGTATAGTTACATTCCCTTTTATAGCCAATAAGGAAATATGGTTAACCATGACAATTAACTGCTATTTAATATCTTACACAGCCTCAAAGAAATTCAGAGGATAGGGATCGAAATGAACATGGGATTAATGATGCAAGATATGATCCAATTATTTCTGATGAAGCTTTGCAGAAATTATAGCAAGATGTGCATGATTTCACCAATTTGTCATTCACCATAGTCAAACCCATTAAAGCCACAGAGTGGTGAATAGCAAATGATTGTTTTATTTTTTATTTATTTTTATTTTTATTTTTTTTTGGAGTTGGAGTCTCACTCTGTCACCCAGACTGGGGTGCAGTGGTCGCTCCCGGCCACCGCAGCCTCGACTTGCTGGGCTCCGGCGATCCTTCCGCCTCAGCCTTCCAAGTAGCTGGAACTACAGACGCGCGCTACCACACACGGCTAATTTTTGATTTATTGTAGAGATGAGGTCTCGCCAAATTGCCCAGGCAATCCACTCACCTCAACCTCCCAAAGCGCAGGATTCCAGGCTGAGCCACCGAGCCTGGCTAGCAAATGAGTGTTTTGTTTTTGTTTTTGTTTTTTGTTTTTTGAGTCGGAGTCTCACTCTGTCGCCCAGACTGGAGTGCAGTGGCCACTCCCGGCCACCGCAGCCTCCACCTGCTGGGCTCCGGCGATCCTTCTGCCTCAGCCTTCCGAGTAGCTGGAATTACAGGCGCGGGCTACCATGCCCGGCTGATTTTTTGATTTTTTAGAGATGAGGTCTCGCTGCCCAGGCAGGTCCCAAACCGGAAATGATTGTTTTAAACAACACATTATGTATCACATTTTAAAAGTCCAGTCCAACTTCCATGGGCAGCATGGTTGGTTTCATGTTTTTGCTATTGTGAATAGAGCTGCAACAAATATGTATATGCAAGTCTCTTTTTTGTAGAATAATTTGAATTCCTCCGGGTATATTCCCGATAGGGGGATAGCTGGGTCATATGGAAGGTCAATTTCTAGTTCTTTCAGAAATCGCCACACTGTCTTTCAAAGAAGTTGTACTAGTTTGCATTCCCACCAGCAGTGTAGAAGCGTTCCTTTTTCTCTGTATCCTCACCAGCATCTGTTGTTGTTTGTTTTATTAATGATGGTCATTCTTACTGGGGTTAGGTGGTATCTCAATGTGGTTTTGATTTGCATTTCTCTGATGATTAGTTGTATACCTAGCCCTGAATTGTACCCCATATTTAAAAAATAAAATTAAAAATAAAATAAAAAGATACATTAAAGTCTCTTTCAAGTACACTCCCAGGTACAATAACAAAATGCCTTGTTATGCCTTCGTAAATATTTCAGGAAAAGATAAAACCATCATTAACTTAGAGAAAAGACCACTAGGTTATCTAAAGTTGACCGCCGTTATCCATGGAAATTGTTCTCTTGGTTATCTTCAGGATGAAGAGTAAACTACATAAAAATTGAGTTCTAAGTGTTTCCTTATACTTTTCGAAGTCTTCCTCTGGCTGATATCTAGTTGGTTATATGTTATTATAGTCAACTGTATATTCCAAGTGGCTATTCAGTTGTTGATACAGAATAAGAAAGAAAGTACCTGGGTGCAGTGGCTCACGCCTGTAATTCCAGCACTTTGGGAGGCTGAGGCAAGAGGATTTGCTTGAGTCTAGGAATTTGAAGACCTCAACCAGGTGTGGTGACACGTGTCTGTAGCACCAGCTACTTGGGAGCCTGAGGTGAAAGAATTGCCTAAGCCCAGGAGGTTAAGGCTGTGGTGAGCCGTGATTGTGTCACTGCATTCCAGTCTGGACAACAGAGTGAGACTCCGACTCCAAAAAAAGAGTAGAGTCCCATGATCAATTGATTCAGTTATCTGAGATCTGAGATCAGCTAAAATGGGGACTGAAACACCGTGAGAAAATCATGCAGACCTGAGTTTAAACTGTCAAGGATAGGACACCAGCAGGCATAACTTAGAGACAGACTCTTGAAATAGCAGTATTTTTTAAAAAAACCAAACCCTCAAATAATGGAAATTGCCTTCTTCCCTTTCTCCATCTATTGTTCAAGGTCAAACCGTCCTTCTTTGTAGATTTCAGCCAATTAGCTGTGCCAAGAAACTGTTCAACAGACTTTCTGCAATGTTTGCTTTGAAAGCTTTGCCTTTGCCTTTGCCTTTGTTCAGTGAGACAATCTATAAATGCTTGACCCCTTCTTATATGAGTTAATTTTAGCTGTACTTTAAATCAAAGGTGGGCAGACTTGTTCTGTAAAAGGCCAGATAGTAAATATTTTACACTTTATAGGTCATATGTTTTCTGTTGTAAATGTTTAACTGTACCATTGTTGGCAAAAGTGGCCACAGGACATGAAAATACATAAACATGGATGCTTTATAATAAAATTCTATTTGTGGATATTGAAATTTGATTTTTATATAATATTCAGGTGATATAGAATATTATTTTAATTTATTTTTAACTATTTAAAAATGTAAAACAAGAAAATTCTTACCTCATGGATCATTCAAAAACAGGCAGGTAAAACTTGACTTTGGTCCATGGGCTGTTGTTTGCCAAGCCATGTTCCAATGGAATATTTCCTTTTGTGTTCTTTGACAAGGTGTCACATGTAGAAAAATATAGCCACACGTGGAAAAATATAGGAGAAAAAAGGAGGAACTTAGGGGGAAATCTCTAAAATAACCTGATTGTGTGAAGAGAGGGATTGCCTGCTGAGAAATATTAACCCTGAGGATATTCTTGGTAAAAAACAAGAAATGGCAAGGAAATGAACTGGAAGAAGAGTTAGATATTTTTCTCATTTCTTCTTTGAAAAAAATTTTTTTGTTGGATTTCAAGCTTTACAATGGAAACCACCAATGCCTGCTTGTTTCATAAAGAGACCGAAAAGGAAGGAGTCAGAGAAATTATTTTGAAGTGATCCAACTCCTCTGGTATACATGTTCTATAATATATTTATATCTTCCGGATGGGCTTTTCACCTCCCATGCTAAAGTGAACCGAATTTTTGTCCCAAAGAAACAAAGCAGCACAAGCTTTTCTGAAAACCTGGAGAAAAACAGTGCCAATGTTTGGTGAGTGATTTATTTAGAGAGCTTGTAGAAAGAGAAATAAATAAACATTGTTGAGTAACTACCATGAAACAAATATTATGCTAATATGTGTAGATGCCTAGTGTAGTGTTTAACAGAGTAAGCACTATTCAGAGCCAGCACTAAATACACCAAATACATTTCAACTGAATGCTCTAAATACATTGTAGCAGTTATAATCACATCATGTCTTCTTTGATCTGAACAAAACAATCATGTGCCTTAAGTACTCTTATGTCTGTTTTTCACTTGAGAGAAAATAAGACCTGCGAAATTAAGTACTTCTTCTTATGCTATATAATTATTAACTGGTGGCACCGGGTACATACTAGACTCTCAAGAAATATTTGCTAATTTTTTTTATGGGTGAAACAACTGGACTTAATGCTAATTTGAAGCTTGCTTTCTTCTACCTGGCACAGAGTACAGTCTATCCAGGTGACCATTTTAATGCTAAAGGAACTCCTTGTTGTGTTGCCGAGATCATACCTGATGAATCAAAAAAAAAAAAAAAGAAATTCATTAGTAGCTAGGGGAGCGTGAACTCCTGACCCAGAATAGACGATGTAGTTAAGGGATTAGCAGTGCCATGCATAGAGTTATGATTAGCTAAATAATTGGTGACACTTAACACAGGGCTTTAGCCAAGGGGGAAAAAAATAACACTATTTGTTGTTCATATAATTAGATTTCTCACCTCAAGTGAAAAACTAAATTGGGCACAAAACGCAAGGAGATTTGAAGTGGCTGCTCAGAGTTGATGTGGGTCTTTAATTACAGGACTCATCAGAGGTAGAACTTCAGACTCACCATGCTGTGCTGATTTGAACTCAGAAATGCTAAAACCTCTGAGAAAACAGATTACCGGTCAGCTCTGCAACAGCTCTGGCTGCCAGGAAATGTGAATCATTTATACTGGCACTTCATGAGGATATGCAATCAAATCCCACTTGAGGTGCCTTTAAATAATTCTACTGCTCTGCCCTGGAAACTTTTGTCAGTCAGTAATCGGGGCTGCCGTTCCTCCCCCTATGGCTCTCTCCAGCTTGGCAGCCGATGAACCTTTGTGGCCAGAGATTTGCTAATGCATCGGCTCAAAAGCACACATTTCATGTTTCCTGTGCCCTCTCATTTCCTGCCTCTCAAGATACCACCTCTCTAAGGATCCATTTCAGTGTTCTTAATAATTACCCTACTCTTGAGACAGTGACTAAGAGACAGATTTCAATGTGACTGGCCTCTCATTTTCCCCAAAATGTGATCTTCTATTGCCTTGCCTGAGTGTTCTGGAAAATCATATCTTTCCTGTGCTATACAATACCATTACCTAAACTAAGAGGAGTGAAAGATTAGGAGAAAGCACAATTTTTGTACCTGGGGAATGAAATGAAAAAACAAAGGGGGGAGAATTTCATGTTTCTTTAAAATGAAATGAAAAAAAGAGGAGTTTCATATTTCTTTAAAATATAAATGTAATGACTAATCACAAGCATGGTTTCCTATAGCTTCTAAGTAAAAATCAATTTTCTGACAGAACAATCTAATTCCAACAAAGCACCTTTTCTAGGTTTCCTAACTAACAAAAACCGAAGAGTAAATTCTTTTTGTGGACATAATGATATTCTTTGCACTGTTACTGAGTTTCTACTTCTTATGTTTTATTTTATTTTTTGTTTGTCTTTATTTTTTTCTTTTTTATTGTATATATTTTAAATTTTAGTTTCAAGCAGTACAAATGCGCATTTGTTGCATTTTGTGTAGTGGTGGGGATTGGGTCTCAGGTGACCTATTCTCCAGACAGTGAACATTGTGCCCTGTAGGTAGTTTCTGAACCCTACTCCCCTCTCCCCTTTCCCCTTATTGGTGTCCCTAGTATCTATTATTTTCATCTTTGTGACTGTTTAACTCCCACATGTGAGTGAGAACATGCAGTGTTTGGTTTTCCAAGTTCATTTAGGATGATGATCTCCAGCTCCATCCATGTTACTGCAAAGGACACAGTTTCATTCGTTTTTATGACTGTGTTGTATTCCATGGTGCCTATATACCACATTTTCATTATCCACTGATTGGATGATGTGCATTTTGGATGATTCCACATCTTTGCAATTGTGAATTGTGCTGTGATAATATGTGGGTGCAGGTGTCCTTCATATGTAAAGACCTCTGTTCCTTACGGTGGATAACTAGTAGTAAGATTGCTAGATCAAAGGGTAGATCTACTTTTAGGTCTTTGAGAAATCTCCATACCACTTTCCATAGAGGTTGTACTAATTTACACCCTTATTAACAGTGAATAAGTGCTCCCTTCTCTGCATCTATGCCAGTATTTATTGTTTTGGGATTTTTAAAATAATGGCCACTCTGACTGATATAAGCTGGCGTCTCATTGTAGTTTTAATTTGCATTTCCCTGATTATGACTGATGTTGAGCATTTTTCATGTGCTTGTTTGTCACTTGTGTATCTTCTTTTGAGAAATGTTTGTTCATGTTGTTAGACCATTTTTTAATGGGGTTATATTTTTTGTTTTTGTGTTTTTTACTGATTCTTTTGAGTTATTTGTAGATTCTGGTTATTAGTCCTTTGTTTGCAAATATCTTATCCCATTCTGTGGGTTACCTGTTTGCTCTGTTGATTATTTCTTTTGCTGTGCAGAAGCTTTTTAGTCTAATTAAGAACTACTTACTTATTTTTGTTTCAGTTGCATTTGCTTTTGGGGTTTTAGCCATAAATTATTTGCCTAGCCCAGTGTCAAGAAGAGTTTTTCCTAGGTTTTCTTCTAAGATTCTTATGCTTTCAGGTCTGACATTTAAGTCTTTAATCCATCTTGAGTTAATATTTGTATATGGAGAGAGATAGGGATTAAGTTTCATTTTCTGCATGCAGGTATTCAATTTTCCTCGCACCATTTGTTAAATATTGTGTCCCTTTCCCAGTGTATGCTTTGTAAAAGATCAGTTGCTTGTAGGTATTTGGGTTTGTTTCTGAATTCTCTATTCTCTTTTATTGGCCCATGATGCTGTTTTGGTTATCATAGCTGTGTAGTATAATTTGAAGTCAGGTGATGTGATACCTCTAGTTTTGTTCATTTTGCTTAGGATTGCTTTGGTTTTTCTGGCTCTTGTTGATTCCATGTGAATATTAGGATTGTTTGTTCTAATTCTGTGAAAAATGACATTGGTAGTTGTATAGGAAGTGCATTGAATCTTTAGATTGCTTTAGGTAATTAGGTCATTTTAATAATGTTCATTCTTTCAACCCATGAGCATGGCATGTTTCTCCATTTGTTTGTGTCCTCTACAGTTTTCTTTCATCAGAGTTCTGTAGTTCTCCCTGGAAGTTCTATCACCTCCTTGGCCAAATATATTGCTAGGTATTTTAGCTTTTTGACTACTACCATAAATGGAATTGAGTTCTTGATTTGATTCTCAGTTTGATCTCAATTGGTGTATAGCAGTGCTGCTGATTTGTGTGTATTGATTTTTTAATCCTGAAACTTTATCAAGCTCACTTTTCAATTCCAAGAAGTCTTTTGGAGGAGTCTTTAGAGTTCTCTAGGTATAAGACCTTATCTTCAGCATTCAGGGATAGTTTGAGTTCTTCTTTTCCAATTTATGCTTTCTTTTCCTTGCCTGATTGCTCTGGTTAGGACTTCCAGGACTATGTTGAATAGTAGTGGTGAAAGTGGACATCCTTGTCTTGTTCCCATTCTGAAGGGGAATGTGTTCAACTTTTCTCTGTTCAGGATGACATTGGTTGTGGATTTGTATTATATAGTTTTTATTACTTTGAGGAATGTTTCCTCTATGCCTATTTTGCTGAGGGCTTTTATCATGAAGGGATGCTGAATTTTATCAAATGCTTTTTTTCTGCATCGATTGAAGTGATCATATGATTTTTATTCTTAATTTTGTTTATGTAATGAATATTTATTGACTTGTGTATGTGGAACCAACCTTGCATTCCTGGGATAAAACCCACTTGATTGGAGTGTATTATTTTTTTATGTGCTGTTGGATTCAATTTGCTAATATTTTGTGGAGGATTTTTGCTTTATATTCATAAGGGATATGGGTCTGTAGTTTTCTTTTTATCGTGTGTCTTTTCCTGACTTGGTAGCTAAGTGATACTGGTTTTGTAGGATGTGTTAGGGAGGATTACTTCCTCTTTTGAATTTCTGCCATATCAGTTGTATCTCCCTTATTTATTTTTGGTTGAATTAATTTGAATCTTCTCTCTTCATTTCTTAATTAATCTAGCTAGTGGTCTATGAATTTTGTTTAGTTTTTCAAAGAACCAACTTTTTGTTTCATTCCTTGTTTTAAATTTCAATTTTATTTAGTTCTTCTCTAATCTTTATTTCTTTTTTCCTGCTAACTTTGGTTTTGGTTCACTTGTGGTTTTCTAGTTCCTTGATGTGTGATAGTAAATTGCTAATATGCAATGTTTCAGTTTCATTAAATATAGTCCTAAAGTGCTATACATTTTTCTCTGAGTGCAGCTTTGGTTGTGTCCCAGAGGCTTTGATAAATTATTTTATTGTTGTCATTCATTTCAAGGATTTATTTACTTTCCATTTTGATTTCATCATTGACCTAAGGATTATTCAGGAGCAGATTGTTTAAGTTTCATGTCTTTGCTTGGTCTCATGTGTTCTTGGATTTCATTTCTCATTTTATTCCACTGTGGTCTGAGATGGTTCTGAATATGATTTCAATTTTTTTGAATTTACTGAGACTTGATTTGTAGTTTATCCTATGGTCTATCTTAGAGAATGTTCCATGTGTTGATGAGAAAATTGTATATTCTGTAGTCTGGGGATGAAATATTCTGTAGATGCCTGTAAGTTTTGTTTCCTCTACAGTACTGTTTAACTGCAGTGTGTCACTGTTGACTTTATGCCTTGATGATCTATCTATTGCTGTCAATGGTGTGAAGTGTCACATCAGTTTTATATTGCTGCCTATCCTGGTTTTTTCAGGTCTAGTAGAATTTTTTAAATACAAATTATGGGTTCTGGAGCTAGAAATATATATATTTAAAATAGTTATGTCTTCTCACTGGATTGATTCATTTATCATTATATAATAGCCATCTTTGTCTTTTCTTTACTGTTGTTAATTTAAAGTCTATTTTATGTGTTATGTGAATGGCTACTCCTGCTCATTTTTGGTTTCTATTTGCATAGATAATTTTTCTCTATGCTTTTACCTTGAGTCTTTGTGAGTTAAGTGGGTCTCGAAGGCAGCAGATAGTTGGGTTTTGTGTTTTTAAAAATCCATTGACAATCTACATCTTTTTTTTTTTTTTTGAGTTGGAGTCTCACTCTGTCGCCCAGACTGGAGTGCAGTGGCTGCTGCAGGCCGCCGCAGCCTTGACTGCTGGGCTCCGGTGATCCTACCGCCTCAGCTTTCTGAGTAGCCGGAATTATAGGCGTGCGCTACCACGCCCAGCTGATTTTTTGATTTATTGTAGAGATGAGGTCTCGTTGCCCAGGCGGGTCTCAAACCCGCGGGCTCAGGCAATCCACTCACCTCAGCCTCCCAAAGGCGCGGGATTACAGGCTGAGCCACTGAGCCCGGCTAATCTACATCATTTTAGTGGGGCATTGAGACCATTTATGTTCAATGTTAATAATGATATGTAAGGTACTATTCTGCTCATCTTACTGGTTGTTATTTAGTTGCTTTATTTATTCATTTTCCATATTGTGTTGGTCTCCATAAAGCTTATGAACTTTATGATTTCCAGCATTTTTCTACGGGTCTATTTTGACCTTTTGTTTCAGTATTTAGATCTCTTTTGAGTCTTTCTTGTAGAGCTTATCTAATAGTGACAAATTCCCTCAGCATTTGCTTGTCTGTGGAGGACTTAATTTCTCCTTCATTTATAAAACTTACTTTTGAGGGACACTAAATCCATGGCTAACTGTTATTCTGTTTGAGAAGATTGAAGATGGAACCCCAATTCCTTCTGGCTTGTAGGGTATCTTCTGAGTAGTCTGCTGTTAGTCTGATAGCTTTACCTTTGCAAGTTATTTGATGTTTTTGTCTCACTTCTCTTAAAATTCTTTCCTTCACATTAAGGATGATTATATGTCTTGGGAATGAACTTCTTGCAATGAATCTTCTGGGGATTCTTTGGGCTTCTTGTATCTGATTTTTAGATTTCTGTGAAGCCAGGGAACTTTTCCTCCATTATTCCCTCAAACAGGTTTTCCAAACCTGTTGCTGTCTCTTCTTTCTCAAGAATACCTATGATCCTTAGGTTTGGATGTTTTCCATAATCTCACATATCTTAAAGACTTTGTTCCATTCTTTTGATTCGCTTTTGTTTATTGTTATCTGATTGAATCAATTCAAAAGCCTTGTTTTCAAGTTCTGAGATCATTTCTTCTGCTTGTTCTAGTCTACTGTTAAAACTTTCCACTGCATTTTTAACTTTTCTACATACTTCTTTTATTTCCAAAATGTTAGCTTTTTGTGTGTGTGTGACCATCTTTTTAGGAGAATTTTTCATCCATGTCCTGAATAGTTTTTAAAATTTGTTTATGCTGGTTTTCAATTTTCTCTTGAAGTTTATTGACTAGTTTTTATCATCTACCTTTTGAATTCTATGCCTGGAATCTCAAAAAAATTTCATTTTGGCTCTAGTTCATTGCTGAAGAGTTGGTGTGGTCTTTTAGGGATTTTGGAGAACTCTGTTTTTTCACATTGTTTTAAGTATTTTTCTGGCTCCTTCTCATTTGGACTAAACAGGTGTAGACAATTTCTTCTTATCTGAAGTTGGCAGGGGACTGATGTAGGCTGTGTTGTGTTCCCTTGGTTATATAGCTTTGGTGTGGTGAGCTTCTCAATTGCCAGTTGCAGCAATCTTGTGCTGTGTATCTGCACTGACTCACAGCATCTTGAGTGGCCAGAGTGACTTGGAAAGTGTTATTAGCTGGCATTTGGGATCAGGCCTTCTCCAAAGTTGAGGCATTGTATCTGATATGGTAGGCTGTACTGTTGACCTCTGGCCAGGATGTTGTGCTTTTGGAAGAAAGCTGACTACAATGGTGCTGTAGGGTTTCTCCTTGGCAATTGTTGCTCCAAGGAAATGCCTGACCAGCCTAGGCCAAGGGCAGGGTTTTGAGGATTTTCCAAGTTTTCTGTCTGTTTTGAGCCTTCAGGGGTAGTACAGGTGAAAGGAGCTAAAGTACTTCACAAGCATACACTCTTAACTGCCCCAGTGGGAATTTTGAGGGAGTCCCAGGCCACTCGGTAATACTGTTGTGCGGTGCAGGCACTAATGAGTTGATAAGGGGGTTGAAAGGTTGCTATGGTAAATTGTCCCAACCAGCTCCCATCTTGGCCTTGGGCAATCTACAATCTGAATGTGAGGGTGCAGCTAGCCTTAGGGTCTCAGTTGTTCTCAGGCAACCTACTCAACCAGGAACTGTCTGCAGTTGCAGGGTTTACCCTTGGGGCCCATTTCTAAGCTTGCTCCACCCTGCAAGACTTGAGTTCCTGGAAAATGACGGCTGGTGTATTGCTTTAGGCTTTTTTCCTCCACCACTCCAAGGCAGAGCACAGCTTTGGGTCAGACATTTTCCTGTGAGGAACTTAGATCTCACAAGGATCAGTGGGCCCTTCAGGTTTATGGCAGAAGCATAGAACTTATGAATTCCCCTCACTCACCTTCTCTACTATGTCCAGAGAATGTGATGGACTATGGTGGTACAGGTAAGAGTTTGGCTAGTTCCAGCCCAGGTCAGGGGATTTTTTCTTTTTCTTTGCTTTAAGTGGTTATTATGACTCCTTTGAAAACTTATGGGGCATGCTGCTCAATTGTTCCTTTCTGGGTACTGAGGAAACTCTATCTTGGTTTACTCTGTAGAAGAAACTCACTCTAGCTGACTTATGTCAGCTATTTTTATCTTTGTTTTATTGTTTGTTTTTAAATATTCAGGTAGACTCTCTTTGTTTCCTATACTTTGTGATATTTCTTAAGTTTATTTTAATGTATATTGTGAACATATGTTCATATTTTAGTGTGAACTGCCTCAAGCACTTTTTGGAAGAGGGAATATGTAAACTATACTTTGAAAAAGGGTAAATCCCTCAGGTTAACAGAATTAGATCTAAAGATTCAGATTTTATATATGTATATATATAATATAAAACATACATATTTATATACATATAAAGTCTTTCTCTAGTTCTGGCTTATTATTTTTTAAGGTCAGCTCTGACTTGTTCTTGAAGAATAAGCAACAACAGATATACCACAATTTGTTTAACATAATCCTGAGTTTTACTGTAATCATGGGCACTTGTAGGGTGAATATAGAGCAAAGTTTGGCACAGCAGAGCTTGTTCATCAGGGAAATGCCTGGGCATTGGCTGAGAAGATACCTTGAGGACATTATTAGATATAACTGGATGGATGAGCACATCCTCCCTTCTTTAGAGCTCTGTTTAGAGGGATGGGAGAAGTTTCCTGGGGTTGGAATTCCTCAGATAACTTCTTGTTATGGATAATATTGCTGTAGTTATTTTATTGTTAATGTTGCCATATATATGAGGCCTCAATGCGAAGTAGTTTCTTAAGAGAGGTTGGTTATATTATGACAAAACAGATCTTGGTGGGGTAAGAAAGGTTTTCCTTCTATTTAAGTTATGAAACTCTGTTTTTCTCTTGATTACACATCCCTTTATTCTATCAGCCTTTACTTTAAATCTGGTTTGGTGCTGCAAATAGGATCAGCATTCTTCTAGGTTTGTTTAGGAGAGGTGTAGTTTATTACTGTTGCTGAGTATAGTTATGGATAGCATCCCCTTTCACTCTCAAATTTGGATGATAAACTATACATGTACCTAGTTATGAGGTAAAGAGAGTGGTTCGTAGGTCTCTGCTACTTGCAGGAAGAGATAGAGTGCACGTATATGGGAACACTGCTTAGGGATTGGTCTGCTATTTGGAAGACCATGGGATGAGGAAGGGGGAAGCCAAAAGGGAGGAGCTTTAGTTCATTCACAGAACTCAGTAAAAGCAGGAGGGCAGGAGCCCATCTCCAAGGAGACCAGAAGCAGGCTGATTGAAGGAGAGGTCCTGGCCATGCAGAGCAGTAGGAAGTCCTGACCGACAAGGTGATGCTCCTGAGTGTTCTTCCTTCCACAGAGCTTTATTTTTTATTTTTGGTTGATTGACTTCCTTGCCATAGCAGTAAGACAGATAATCACAAAAATTATACACTTTGGCAAGTAGCAGAGATTTAAGAAATTAGATCAGAGAGTTCCTATATCCCTTAGACTTGCCTTCATTTTGTGAACCTGGATACCCAGAAGTCCTCTTGAATCTCTGCCCTCATCTCTTACCTCTCAGGGTAGACCTCACCTGACTTCTCTCCTTCAGATTCTACCTTTTCTAGGCACAATGATTCCTTCCTCTTGATGGGAAACTACCCTGCCACAATGGTCTTTGAAAGCAATTAGTCCTGAATTATTGACGTGACTGTTAATTCCAGTGAATCCTGGGATAACTCTTCATAGTTTCACATTTTAGTTGCCAAGGCAAATAAATAACTCCAAGTGGAGGTCTCTAAGTGAGACTTTGGGGTATTTTGAAGACTTTAAGGAAACTTATGGGTAGTGAATCACTTGCTTAACAGGAAAAAGCAGGTTTCAATAATTGAATAGATATATATTTATTTCAGCACACTGATTTACTCTTTTACTCATGAATTCAACAAATATTTATTGAGCACTTATTGTGTCAAGGGCTATGTTGGATTTTGGAGACACAGATTTGAATAGATGCAGTTCTTGACCTTAAGTAGCTCACAGTCAAGAGAGGAAGGCAGAAAAGAAAACTAAGTTTTGTTTTAGTAGCACATGATAAAAATATACACAAAATGTTATAGATACAGAGAGAGGACATATAGACCAGTTTTGAAAAATCAAGAAATGCTTCTGAGAATGACTGCATATTGAGATTTTTTTTTTACTGTTATATTTATTAAAGCCTCTAATGGAAGGCTTACTGTATTTCATTGCTATGTAGTTTTTGTTTCGTCATACTGACAATTGACACAGGTCAAAATAAAGTTTCTGGAATGCTGCAATGACTTTCCATTTATGATTCTCAAACACTGAAAAAGAGACTTTATAATATCATTCTGGCCTGATATGCTGCTACAATGTGTGTCCCAGGACCATTTCTTTGTTTTTAAGACAAATTCTTACAAGGAATAACAAGACTACCTGGCTTTTAGCTAAATTTATCCAGAGACTTGATTAAGGCAGAGGTTTTCTCACATTTAGTATGAGCTTAAATTTCTAAGATTCAAGAGAGGTAGGTGATGTCAAGAGATTGAAATCAATGGAATAGTATAATAAGTAGAACATCTCTAACAACTTACAACTCCACCTCAAGCAAATCTTTGAGTGTGCTTTTTCAATTTGCCCAATTGTGATACTTTGATTAAAACTAAATTGGGTTATTAGTTAAAACAGAGACCTACCACATTAGAGGAGTTGGCTGCATTCCAGAAGGAAGGAGAGAAAGAACATATTTAGGACGACCTGGGGAAAGTTGTGTATAGCCAATAATTTGGTTATTAGTTGTAGAGAGTTCTCAGATCTTTGACTCTAAATACATTTTCTCCCTCATGAAATCACCACTGTTTTTTTGGTAAAGGTAGTTGAGTATTTAGCATTTTACCTGAGAGGATTTCTTGTTTCCTGTTATCTATGACTACTTGGGAAATTTTCTAAGCCGAAATGACTTAATACAATAATCATAAATAAAATAGTTTATTTTGGGTTTCATCTTCAAGTATGACATCTTTGGGGATAGATGATTCAAGTATCCTTAAGCAGTAACAGTAAATTGGTAAATGCACTCACTAAGCAAAGGATTTAGGATTTGTTACTTAGGATTTGCACTCTTATTGTGGAGTTATTATATCTAGGAAAAGAGAAGGAAGACATTCATTCATGTGACTAATGTTATTGAAACAAGCCATATGTGCCAGGATCTGTGTTAAAAGCAATGTAGGAAGGTTGAACAAGTCATGCTCCTTATCTAGAAAGATAGTACAGCCTAGGGGGAAGTCAGAGCTAGAAATAAATCAAATATATTGCAGTGTCTTAAGTGCTCCTAAGAAAAGGCCAAAAAAGAGTGCAGTGAGGCTCAGAGGATGGAACTAGTAAATGTGTCTGAGGTGGTAAACCAGTTTCCCCAAGTAATGCAGATTTTTCAGGTCAGCCTGGGCTTCGAGAGTGTCAGCTCAATTGGTAGGCCAGTCAAGCCCTAGAGAAGGTCATCGAGGGGCTGGTAAGCCTAGCCTTGGAAGTGTCAGCTCTAATGGGCAGAAAAACCAAGCCCTGAGAGTGTTGCAATTTGATGGGCTGGTGAGCCTAACCCCTGTAGTGTTGGCTCTAATGGGCTGGCAAGCCAGGCCTTGAGAGTGTTGCTGGTTCAGTGGGCTGGCAAGCCTAGACTCCGGGGTGTCTCAGTTTCAGGGTCTCACCTTATTCCGGCAGCTCTTCTGGTTCAGCCGGCTCTGTCAACTGGCAAGCCAGCCTCTGGGGTACACGACTCTCCAGCTTCAACAATCTTCTGCAGCTCTTCAGGCCACAGCTCTTCAGGGTAGAAGTTCTTGTCTCATGCCCAGGAAGAATGAGGGACATGGACAGCTGGAAAGTGAGAAAGCAGGATTTATTGAGACAGAAAATCTCCCACAGCAGAAGGGGACCTGAAGGGGTTGCCCACCAGGGGCCAAAAACCTGGTACTTATATAGCCCTAAGTCCAAGCTGATTGGCTAGCATTAGCTGTGAGCTGTAGCTGCTCTGATTCATCAATATTAAGGACCAATCAGCAGAAGGTAGGAGCCTAAATGGTGAGCTGATTGGTTGCTTTTCAATCCCAGCAGTGAGTACTTAAGCTTTAGCTTGTGAGGCTTGCAGGGAGCTTGTTTATCAATGCTGAGCCTGAGAGGCCTGCTGGGAGTTACCAGAGGACCCACCTATCTGTCTGCCTAGCCTTTCTCTAGCTATCTTCTGTCTCACAAGGAGGTGGCATTTAAAGGAGATAGGAGGGAGAAAGGGAGAAGGTTAGTCAAGGTAGAGGAAGCCTCAGGACCCAGGCAGAGAGTTACCTGAGACTGTGAGTTGCATTATGATAGTGATAACATGTCTGCTTCAGAGATGACAGTGGAGGATAAGACGATAGCAGCTCTTGTGCAATAAGCTAAGGAGTTTGGCCTTCATCCTTTGTATGAAGTACAACTGTTTTCTTCTTTAAATATAGCAGGTTTATGGAACAGGAGATTTGCTTTAGGGTATAATCAGGAAGTAGCTTTATTCCACCATTGTCCTCTAAATCTGCTCTGTTTTTCTCCATAAGTTGAGGAAATTCCATAACTTTTTGTTACTTTCAGTTATATAGCTCATTGGAAAGTCCAACGTGCTATGAGTCAAAATTCCAGTTTTTCATTCAGCTAAGGACATTGTCCCTGCACCATAACTAAAACTTGAGTGCAGAAGGATATGGGGTAGGGCATGGTCTCTGGGCCTGGGTTAGGATGAGCACCTCCTTAAATTTTGCTTCCTAGGTGCCTCGATTGTCTCACCTAGTCCCAACTCACCTGTTTTGTTTTTTCTCCCATCTTTTGTATTTCTGTCTTTTCCTATTCATTATGCTGGTCGCTTCAGGTTTTGAAGAGAGTTACAAGTGAAAGAGTGACAGGGGCAGAAAGGCCTTTTTTTCTTTTTCTTTTTGAGTTGGAGTCTCACTCCATCACTCAGGCTGGAATGCAGTGGCATGCTCAGAGCCACCCCAGCATCGACCTGCTGGGTTCCAGCCATCCTTCCTTCTCAGACTTCCAAAGAGTGGGAACTGCAGGCTCGCGCTACCACATCTGGCTGTGAAGGGCCTTTTTATTTAGTTTGTGCTGTTTGCTTTCTTGACTGTTAATGCCCTTTGTTGTAGAAGACATGCAAACACTCTTTCATGACACATGCCTTGGTGAATTCTTCAGGGGCTTCTAGACCATGGAAATTGACAACTTCCTTGTTTGGGTTGTGCATTCTCCACCCAACCCCTTTGGACTCCTTTTCAGTCTTGTGCCAATTCTATAACTCACATACAGAAGTGGATCTACCCTGAAGCTAATGATGCTCCAGCTTCAGTACCCCTCACTTGCAAAGGGTCCTACCAAGGCCCCAGGAAGGTCTGCAGGAATGTGTTCACGTGGGGTCACACATTTTTGTAAAATTTGTTTTAACAGAATCAGTTAAGACTGAAGTCTCTTCTTTCTAATTTTTCCTTTCAAGTACTTCTTATGGGTACCTGATCTCAAACCAGGTGAAGTGGGGACCAAAGTGAGGCCCAAACTTTCCCTGTATGAGGACCACTTGTATACCTAATCCTGAATTGTACCCCACATCTTTATAATAAAAAGAAAAGAAGAAATATTTCTTATGTCTGGTGAATGTGGAGTGTTAGTGGGAATTTTGTGGAACTGGCTAAGAGGAAGGCAATTTGGGGATTCACATAGATAAGATGTGGTTGGGATATATTTGTGTAGTTCATAAGTCACAAAATTTTGCTAGCCATTCAAGTGTGAAATGGATTCCAGGAATATTCTCATCACTCACTATGATAGAAAAGTGCAGAGACAAAGATGTTGTTGACACGAAGTGTCCTATGGTATTTGGCCTCAGACGCACATGGGGAATGGAGAAGGAACAAGATTTGAAATTCGTAAGGCTGAGAGCTAGTCTGTGAAAACTTATTTCTAATATTACAGATCAGATACAAAAGAAACTGGCCACAGAGTTTTCCAAACATGACAAAATTTTAATTCTAAAAATTTATGTGGCATCACCAAAGTACCATTTGAAAGCAGAAACTTCCTAAAGATGAAAAGTATAAGAAATAAGATAAAATATCCAGCCATACCCAGTGAAAGACTAAATGATCTTCTCATTCTCTTTACTGTCCATGTCATATGAAACAGGTATCAAAAAGTTAGGGGTAAAACTATTATAGAGGAATGTCAGAAAACTAAGAAAATATTATGTCATTTTGGGAATTTTTGGTGTTTGCTGCATTTGTCAACTTTTAAAAAATTTGCACTTTATTTTTATTTATTTTCCTTTTTTACCTTTTAAATTTTTTATTTTAAACTTGTGGGGTACAATTCAGGGTTAGTCATACAAATATTAATTATACAGTTACCCTTGTTGATGAGGTGTGTCCCCCCTTCCCCAGGCATATTCCAACTACTGACAATCCCACCTTCCTGACTCCCTACTCTCCCCCCGCAGTTTCCCCAATACTGTCAACCCTTTTCTTATAATATTACAATAGTTGTTCAAGATCCACTTAAGAGTGAGAACATGTGATACTCAGTTCTTTGTTTCTGTGAAAGATCACTCACTATTATAAACTCTAAGTTCATCCAGGTTGCTGCCAAGTTCATGATTTTGTTCTTCTTTATGGCTGCATAATATTCCATTGTGTATATGTACCACATTTTTTTATCCAGTCCTCTTTTGATGGGCAGCATGGTTGGTTCCATGTTCTTGCTACTGTGAACAATGCTGCAATAAACATACATGTGCAGGTATCTTTTTTATAGAGTGATTTGAGTTCTTCTGGGTATATTCCCAGTAGGGGGATTGCGGGGTCATATGGAAGTTTGATTTTTAGAACTTTTAGGAATCGCCACACTATTTTCCACAGAGGCTGTACTAGTTTACACTCCCACCAAGAATGTAGAAGTGTTCCCTTTTCACCACATCCTCTACAGCATCTTTTATTTTTTGAGTTATTGATGAAGGTCATTCTACCTGGAGTTAGGTGGTATCTCAGTGTAGTTTTAATTTGCATTTCTTTGATGACTAGGGAAGCCGAACATTTTTTCATGTATCTGTTGGCTGCTTGTATGCCTTCTTTTGAGAACTATCTATTCATATCTTTTGCCCACTTTGTAATGGCTATTTGTTTTTTTTTTTTTTTCAGCATATTTGCATTCCTTGTAGATCCTAGATGTTAGACCTTTGTCAGACATACAGTAGGCAAATATATTTTCCTAGTCTGTGGGCTGTCTCCCTGCTCTCTTTATGGTTTCTTTTGCTTTGCAGAAGCTTATCAGTTTGATGAGGTCCCACTTGTCTATCTTATCGCTTATGGCATGAACACTTGGGGTTTTGATCAGGAATTGGTTGCCAGTTCCAATTAACATAAAGATGTCTCCTGCATTTTCTAAGATTCTTATAGTTTGAGGTTTTACGTTTAGGTCTCTGATACTTTTAGAGTTGATGTTTTGTGTGTGGGTATAGGTAGGGGTCCTGTTTCTTTCCTTTTTTTTTTTTTTTTTTTTGAGTTGGAGTCTTACTCTGTCACCCAGACTGGAGTGCAGTGGCTGCTCCCGGCCACTGCAGCCTCGACCTGCTGGGCTCCGGCGATCCTTCCGCCTCAGCCTTCCAAGTAGCCGGAATTACAGGCATGCGCTACCACACCTGGCTGATTTTTTGATTTAT
>NW_007250806.1:138207-151360 GCF_000164805.1 Carlito syrichta | reverse complement strand
CTGTTATTTTTTGAGTTGTTGATAATTGCCATTCTGACTGGAGTTAGGTGGTATCTCAGTGTGGTTTTGATTTGCATCTCCTGATGATTAGTGAGGTTGAACATTTCTTCATGTGTTTGTTGGCTGCTCGGATGTCCTCTTTTGTGAAGTGTCTGTTCATATCTTTTGCCCATTTGATAATGGGGTTGTTTGTTTTTTTCTTTTCAGCACATTTTAGTTCCTTGTAGATCCAGGATGTTAAACCTTTGTCAGACCTGGTGTTGGCAAATACTTTTTCCCACTCTGCAGGTTGTCTTCCTGCTCTTGATGGTTTCTTTGGGCTTGCAGAAACTTGTCAGTTTAATAAGGTCCCACTTGTCTATCTTCTCTCTTATGACCTGTGGGTTTCGGGTTTTGTTCAGGAATTGGATGCCAGTTCCAATTTCCATGAGGGTATTTCCTTCATTTTCTAAGGTTCTTATGGCTTGAGGTTTTACATTTAGGTCTCTGATCCATTTGGAGTTAACCTTTGTGCACGGGGATAGATAGGGGTCCTGTTTCAATCTTCTGCATGTGGTCAGCCAGTTTTCCCAGCACCATTTACTGAATAGGTTCTCCTCTCCCCAGTGGTAGGTGGTGGAGGCCTTGTCGAAGATGAGTTGGTTGAGAAATTGAGGTATTGCTTCTGGAATCTCAATCCTATTCCATTGATCTATATGCCTGTTCCTGTACCAATACCAAGCTGTTTTGATGATTGTAGCTTTATAGTAAAGTTTGAAGTCTGGTAATGTGATACCACCTGCTTTGTTTTTTTTTTGCTGAGGATTGTTCTGGCTATTCTTGGACGTTTGTGTTTCCATGTGAATTCCTATGTTGTCTTTTCTAGGTCTGAGAAGAATGTGGCTGGTAATTTGATGGGTATTGCATTGAATTTGTAGATTGCCTTAGGTAAGATGGACATCTTCACAATGTTGATTCTTCCAATCCATGAGCATGGGATATTTTTCCACTTGTTTGTGTCATCTTTGATTTCTTTGATCAGTGTTTTGTAATTTTCATTGTAAAGGTCTTTCACATTAGGAAGATACCAAGGTATTTCATTTTTTTGGTGGCTATTGTGAATGGAATTGTGTTTTTTATTTGGGTTTCTGTTTGTTTATTATTGGTGTAGAGAAATGCGATTGTCTTTTGTACATTTATTTTGTATCCTGAGACTTTGCCAAAGGCCTTTATCATGTAAGGAGGTTTTTGACAGATTCTCTTGGGTTTTCAAGGTACACAATCATATCATCTGCAAAGAGAGATAAATTGACTTCCTCTTTTCCTATTTGGATACCCCTGATTGCCTTCTCTTCTCTGATTGCTCGAACCAGGACTTCCAATACTATGTTTAACAGAAGGGGTGAGAGTGGGCATCCTTGTCTTGTTCCAGTTTTCAGGGGAAATGGTTCCAATTTTTGTCCATTTAGGAGTATACTGGCTGTGGGTTTCTCATAGATGGCTTTTACTATTTTGAGGTATGTTCCCTGTATGCCTAGATGTTCAAGGGTTTTTATCAAGAAGGGGTGCTCCCAGCACTATTTATTAAATCTGTTTTCCTCTCCCCAGTGGTTGGTGGTGGAAGCTTTGCAGAAGATGAATTGGTTGAGAAATTGAGGTTTTGCTTCTGGAATCTCAATTCTATTCCATTGGTCTATATGCCTGTTCTTGTACCAGTACCACGCTGTTCTGATTATTGTAACTTTATAATAAAGTTGAAAGTCTCGGAGTGTGATACCTCCTGCTTTGTTTGTTTGTTTGTTTTTTGCTGAGGATTGTTTGGTTATTTGTTGTCTTTTATATTTTCATATGAATTCCTGTATTGTCGTTTCCAGGTCTGAGAAGAATGCTGCTGGTAATTTGATGGGTATTGTGTTGAATCTGTAGGTTGCCTTAGGTAGAATGGACATCTTAACAATGTTGATTCTTCCAACCATGAGCATGGAATATTTTTCCACTTGTTTGTGTCATCTTTGATTTCTTTGAACAATGCTTATAGTTTTCATTGTAAAGGTCTTTCACGTCTCTGGTTAGGAAGAAAACAAGGTATTTCATTTTTTTGTGGTTATTGTGAATGAGATTGTGCTTTTTACTTGGATTTCTATTGGTGTATAGAAATGTGATTGTCTTTTGCACATTTATTTTATACCCTGAGACTTTGCCAAAGTCCTTCATCAGTGCAAGGAGGTTTTTTGACAGATTCTCTTGGGTTTTTGTGGTACAGAATCATGTTGTCTGCAAAGAGGGACAACTTGATCTCCTCTTTTCCTATTTGGATATCCCTGTTTGCCTTCTCTTCTCTGCTTGCTCTCTAGGACTTCCAAAACTATGTTGAAAAGGAGGGGTGAGAGTAGGCATCCATATCTTGTTCCAGTTTTCAGGGCAGATGGTTCCAGTGTCTGTCTGTTAAGCAGTATGCTGGATGTGGGTTTCTCCTAGATGGCTCTTACTATTTTGAGGTATGTTCCATCTATGCCTAGATGTTCGAGGATTTTTATCAAGAAGGGGTGCTGGATTTTATCAAAAGCTTTTTCTGCATCTAATGATATAATCATATGGCTTTGTTTGTATGTCTGTTGATGTATTTAATTATGTTTATGGTCTTATGAATGTTGAACCAGTCTTGCATCCTGGGGAGAAGCCTACTTGGTCATATTGGATGATTTTTGAGATGTGTTGTTGAATCCAGTTTGCTAGGATCTTGTTGAGAATTTTAGCATCTATGTTCATCAAGGATATTGATCTGTAGTTCTCTTTCTTCGTTGGATCTTTACCTGGCTTGGGTATCAATGTGATGTTAACTTCATAAAATGATTTGGGGAGAGTTCCATCTTTCTCAATCTCCTGGAATACTTACAATAGGATTGATATCAGTTCCTCCTTGTATTTTAGTAGAATTCTGCTGGAAAGCCATCTGGTCCAGGGCTTTTTTTGGTAGGTAATTTTCTTATGACATAGTCATTTTCCTGGGTTGTTATTGGTCTATTTAGGGTCTTGATTTCTTCTTGTTTCAACCTGGGGAGGTTGTGTGATGTCAGGAAGTCCTCAATTTCCTTTAGGTTTTCAGGTTTGTTTCCATACAAGTGTACATAGTAATCTCTGATAATCTTTTGCATTTCTTCAGTGTCAGCTGGGACTTCATCTTTTGTGTTCCTGATTGTGTTTATTTGGGCTTTTTCTCTCTTTTTCTTGGTCAGTCTATCTTGGGGACCATCAATCTTGTTTATCCTTTCAAAGAACCAGCATTTGTTTCATTGATTTTTTTTTTGTATTATCTTTTTGTCTTCTATGTCCCAGATTTGGCCTTTTATTTTGGTGACCTGGATTCTTCTGCTGAAGTTAGGGTTTTGTTGTTCTTGCTTTTTCAGCTTCCTAAGCTGACTTGTTAGGGTGTTAACTTGTGATCTTTCCATTTTCTTCATGTGTGTTTGTAGCGATATGAATTCCCCTCTTACTACTGTTTTCGTGGTATCCCAGAGGTTTTGGTAAGATGATTCTTCAATTTTCATTTCATTCCAGGTATCTTTTAATTTCTGTTTTGATTTCTGTGCTGACCTAGGAGTTGCTTAGTATCATGCTGTTTAGTGTCCATGTCTTTCTGGGTTTTGGGGGAACTTTGTTGGTGTTGTTATTTATTTTGATTCTACTGTGGTCTGAGAAAGTGCATGGCAGAATTTCAATCTTATGAAATTTGTTCAGGCTTGATTTATGGTTGAAGATGTGGTTGATATTAGAGTGCATTCCATGTGGTGATGAGTAGAATTATTCTGTGTTCATGGGATGGATTGTTCTGTAGGTATCAATTAAGTCCATTTGGTCAAGAGTCACACTGAGGTTCCTGATCTCCTTGATGTTTTTTTGACTTGGTGATCTGTCTAGAGTTGTGAGTGGGGTATTAAAGTCCCCAGCTATGATAGTGTTAGAGTCAGTATCATTTTTAAGTTTGCCTAGAAGCTGTTTGATGAAAGTTGGTGCTCCTATGTTGGGTGCATATATGTTTAGGATGGATATTTCTTGATGATGGATTGAACCTTTTGTCATTATGTAGTGACCTTCTGTATCTTTGTAAATTTTTGATAACTTAATGGGTATTTTGTCTGCTATTAACATAGTGACTCCTGTTTTCTTTTGTGTTCTGTTTGCCTGAAATTTTGCTTCCCATCCTCTTACTTCGAGTCTGTGAGTGTCCTTTCTGGTGAGATGAGTCTCTTGGAGACAATATATTGTTGCCTCTTGATATTTTATTCATTTTACCATTCTATGTCTTTTCAATGATGCATTTAGTTCATTCACATTCAGGCTAATTATTGAAATGTGAGAATTTATCCCTGTCATGTGGTTCTCATAGAGTTGTTGTTCCTGTTTGTTTTTGGTCTTTCTTTTGATTTTTGAACTGATTCACATGTGTTTTCAATCTTTTTTCTGCACTCTTGTGAAGAATGTTGTCGTTCTTTTTTTCCTTTCTTCTGTGTTTAATATTTTCTTAACTATTTCTTGTAGAGATGATCTAGAGGCAGTGTAAGTTCTTAGGGATTGAATGTCTGGGAAAGATTTTAATTCTCCCTTACTGATGAAATTTAGCTTAGCTAGGTAGGTTATTCTTAGTTGAAATTGTTTATCTTTGAGAACTTTGAAGATTGGGCTTCAAGCTCTCCTAGCCTGAGGTGTTTCTGTAGATAAATCTGCTGCTATTCTAATTGGTCTTTCCCGGTAGGTAGTCTGACCTTATTCTCTCGTTGCCTTTAGGATTTTTTCTTTTACACCTACTTTGTGTAGGTGAATTACTATGTGTCTAGGAGTTGGTCTTCTCATTTGTTTTTTTACAGGGGTTCTCTGAATCTCTTATGTTTGAATGGTTGCATCACTGATGAGATGAGGGAAGTTTTCTTGAATAATTTCATGGAATGTTTGTTTGAGGGTGGTCTCTGTCTCTCTTTCTGCCTCAGGATCCAATTAGACTTAGGTTTGTCTTCTTGAAATAATCGCTTACTTCTTGAAGGCTTTGCTCTGTCTTTTTATGCTTCTTTTCTATGTTTTTGACAGTTTGGGTTAGTTCTATATTTTGGTCCTCAAGCTCTGAGATTCTTTCTTCTGCTTGGCTAACTCTGCTTTCTATGCTTATCAGTTTGTTATTTATTTCATTACAGTATTCTTTACTGCTGTTATCTCAGTTATCAACTCCTTCATTCTTTCCTCTTATCTCTCCTCAATTCTGTTTATTCTCTCTATTGCTGTCTTGATATCTGGGTTTGTAGTTTAAGACCGGTCATTCTGGGTCTTTATTTGTGTTCCAAAGTCTGTTTCCTCAGTGTCTGACCTCCCAGGGGTCTGTGTGAGACCCATATTCTTCTTTGGTTTTTCCTCATTGTGTAGATTCCTCCCTCCACACTTTCCCCCCCTCTTCTTTAATTCTGTTGTTTAGGGATGGTGGGGTTATTTTTACTTCTGTTTGCTCAATCTCCTCTTCTTCTTTATGTGGATCCTCTAGCTTTGTTCAATTCTGAAGCTAGACTGTGGGTTGGGGGCTGTACATTTTGCAGTTTTGAGATTTAATTGAGGGGGGAGCTGTTATTCAGAATCTATCTGCAGATCCCAGTATACCCTGACAGGTGTATGGGCCCCCTGGAACCCACTTCCCACTGACTTACAATCTGTCCACGCAGTGGGGGTGTAGGTTTGCTCCCTGAAAGCAAAACAAGATAAGAAAAAGGAAATGAATGGAAAAAGGAAGAAGGGGGGGCAAGAGAAAGTTGGAGAGAGAGAAGTGCAAAAAGGGAAAACAGATGGAAAACAAAGGAAAAGAGACACAAAGACAGGAGAGCAAATAAAACTAAAGCATACAGATAATCATACAAACACAGAAACCAACAAAAACCTCCCTATTTATATACTCTTCCCATACATAAACAGGAAGTCTAAAGAAAAAAAATCAATAAAATAACAGAAACAAACAAGCATGAAAACGTTATCAAAAACAGAAACAGAGAGAAAGAGAAAAAAAAACCTAAAACAAAAAACACACCAAAATGAGCAAAAGAGACAGACAAAACAAAAAAACAACAAAACAAAAACCAAAAAACAAGGAACCAAACTCAATCTGAGGTCGTTCCTGTAAGTCCAAAGTCCTTTCAGCTCTGATCTCTAGTCCTTCCCCTCTGCTCTCAGTGCATGCTGATAGGGTTGCTCTCAGCTTGGGCCAGATGCCCCAGACCTACTGTGAAAGATGGGTGGATAAGATCTGGACTCACCCAACTTGCTGCCTGTCAATTCTGCCACTTAGATGTGACCTGTCTGTGTCTGATCCAACATGGGGGAGGGGCTTCTGTCTCTCCCAGTTTGATGAGATTACCTTAGGTCCCAAGTTGGAGCCTGGAGGAGCTGGGCAGATCTGGGTTGGGCAATGCAGGTCTCTGCCTGGTCCTGGGACAAAGAAAATTGCTATGGTTGGCATTTCCTCACTGGGGATGGGGCTTCTCTCCAGCTCTTCTCAATCTTTTCTCTCCACTGATTGGATCCAGGGCTCCAGCTGATTTTCTATAACAGGTGATGGTGTGGGTCAGACACCAGGCAATGAGAATCAGCTGGATTCAGCAGGCTTTTTTCAGGAGAGTCCCATGAATAGCAGACAATCTTGCGTAGTGGCGACTTCAACCTCAGGGCAGTGGGGGCCTACAGTCACTTTCAGAGGGGAGCTCCGGGTTCATGAAAGTCCTCAGACGGACTTTCACTCACCCACCAGCACACACCTACTCATGCAGAGAGTCTTTATGGACACTTGCTTTTGAGGAGACTCTCACACTCCAAGCTGCCCAAATGCCATCTTGTGCATCTCCCAAGCACAATTAGAAAGCAGAAACTTCACAAAGGTGAAAAGTGTAAGAAATAAAAAATTCAACCATACCCAGTGAAAGACTAAATGATCTTTTCATTCTCTTTACTGTCCATGTCATATAAAACAGGTATCAAAAAGTTAGGGGTAAAACTATTATAGAGGCATGTCAGATAACTAATGAAGAAAATATATCATTTTGGAAATTTTTGGAGTTTGTTGCATTTGTCAACTTTAAAAAAACTTGCACTTTATTATTATTTATTTTCTCACTCTAAAACAATGTTTACTTTTGTGATATAAAAGAATCAGAACTGTAAAAGAAGGTCCCACAAAACAGTGTCACTCTTTCTGATGGCTTAGCTTTTTAAGCAGACTTTCTCTTGAGCAGGAAGTTCAAGATGATTAAAGCTGGGTGGCTTTCCATGATGTCACCTCAGTCACAGGAAATATCGCACCTCTGCCTTGCCAAACTCCGGAAAAGTGACTTTTTTCAAAAACCTTATTCACACTCTCCTCAGACTTGCAGTCCGATGAGAGTATATACTTTCTCAACAAACCTACAGCCAGGGATGATAAAGAAAGAGGACTCCTCCACCGTCCTCTACCCTGCTACTCACAGTGTTGCTTTTGTGGCTTCTTTCAGTTACCTTGAAGCAGAGGAGAATAAGAGATGGAAAATGCCTTAGACTCACCTTTTATGTCAGTAATGAAGTCACTTCCAGTAAAGCTGCCCTGGTTATTCTCCTCAATAATTCTCTAACTTTCTGTTATGTATACAGTGAATATGCATGTTGGACAAGGGTCTTATAACTGGTTTCACTTTCTCCTAGCAAGCCCTATAGGGAGTCTAGCACCTCTTGTTACAGAATGAGGACAATTTTTACCCACTATCCTCAGTTGCAACTTCAAAACAATTAAGTTTGGCCACAATGGCTCTTGTCCTAAAATGTAGTCCTTTTTTTTGATTTTGCCATTTTGGCAGCATTCAGGCCAGTAACCAAACAAAAGAAAGGAATTCCAGGTAGATGAGCTGATCCAGGCAAAGGCACTAAGGTTAGAAATAAAGTATCTATGGGATTCCTGGGATGTTAAGCCATCTATCTGTAGCAAGGGTATAAGAAATGAAGTTGAAGAGATGATGTTAGGGGCCATATTATGATCTTTGGCAGGATATTCAATTGTTTCAGTGATTAAATGTGAGGCATCTCTTTCGCCTTCAGTAGTTTTCGGCATCCGTTTCTTTCTTTCTTTTTTTTTGAGTTGGAGTCTCACTCTGTCGCCCAGACTGGAGTGCAGTGGCCGCTCCCGGCCACCACAGCCTGGACCTGCTGGGCTCCGGCGATCCTTCTGCCTCAGCCTTCCAAGTAGCCGGAATTATAGGCGTGCGCTACCACGCCCGGCTGATTTTTTGATTTACTGTAGAGATGAGGTCTCGCTGCCCAGGTGGGTCTCAAACCCACGGGCTCAGGCAATCCATTCACCTCAGCCTCCCAAAGGCATGGGATTATAGGCTGAGCCACCGAGCCCGGCCATTTCTTTCTTTTATAATTTCTTTAATATTTTTATGCCCTCGAGCCTAATTTCCTACCTCCACGAAAATCTCAGGAGTCTGTTTTTATCTCTTTGGGTAATTGATCATTAGGGCATATTTCTTTGCCTTCCAAATCACTTCCTCTCCTATTTGTCATAGATTTTGAAAGCTGCCAACCCCAAATCTCCTTTTTCTTTATGGAAGAATTCAATGGCTGAGAAATTAAAGGCTTTTCATGGTCTTCTAGGAGAATGTTAAGACCCAGAATGAGGAAATTTGAGTAGTAATGATTGATTTTTTTTTCTGTGCTATGCTAGGATGTCACTTTCTTTGCTGCAATTTGTATACTCTTTTGGTTAAAGCACAGAACAGTGTCTATCAATAGAAATGTTTTAAGGCTGAAGGATATTGGGGAAAAGGTAAGAGTACTTGTGCTTGGTGTACCACTCTTCAGATACTTTACTGAACTATATCTTGTTGGATTCTCACAACAATCTTGGGAAATGTGATTTTAACTACTTCATATGAGAAAAGTGGGACCCCAAGAGGTAGGGCAAATTGGCCAGTCAGTGGCAAAGCCAGGACTCTGATTCTGACCTCTCAATTCCCTTTTCTATGTGGCGGTCTTTTTCTGAATAGTCACTGAAGCTGGACAAGGAAAGAAGAGATGGGAAGGAAAGGAGAGAATGGAGAAAGTGATGGGAGCTAAAGACAGAGCCAGGCTGTTGACTATCTTGCCTCTCACTACAGAAAGACCATTGATAGTTCGGAAACTGTAGCCAAGCATGGTGGCTCACACCTGTAATCCCAGCACTTTGGCTGAGATGAGAGGATTGCCTGAGTCTAGGGGTTCAAGACCAGCCTGGGCAACTTGGTGAGACCTCGTTTCTACAAAAAAAACTAAAAAAATTAGCTGGGCATTGTGGCCTATGCCTGTGGTTCCAGCTCCTGGAAGGCTAAGGCTGAAGGATTGCCTGAGCCCAGTGGCTTTAGGCTGCAGTGGCCATGAGTGTACCACTGCACTCCAGCCTGGGCGACAGAGTGAGACTCCAACTAAAAAAAAAAAAGTGGTAGCTTGGAAACTGCTTGGGGAAGCAACAGAGTGCATCAATTTCCAGAAAGTTCTCCCTAACTGCGACAATAGAGATGTTTGACCCTGAACAGGCCAGAGAAGTTTATGAAGGATTCTGCAGGAATCTGTGGGAACCTTTCAGGGAGCTCGGTGTCCTGGGTTGTGTGCATGTGTGTGTAAAAGACACGTACAAATGTTACTTTGTATTTTTCAGTGAATTCTTCTTTTTGTTTGATAAATACTCCCAATATAGTGATTGTGTAAGATGAATTTTTTTCAGTACCATCAGGCAGGATAAAATGTCCACTACTGTATGTTGAAGAAAATGACATTCAGTGTGAAATTTTTGCCTTTGGTTTTCTTTTCCTACCTGTATGTTGGGCTAAGTGAGCCACAGCAGACAATGGATAACATGGCATCATTTGGCTTTTTTTTTTGAGACCAACATTTTAGGATATAACATAAATAGAGGTTTTATTGTGATGATTTAATATTTGAATCACTCTTCAGATATTTATTGCTCACCACATTTTTCTGGTTAACAGTCTCAGAGACCATGAAGACTTAGCATCTCACTCAGAGAATATGTGAATGCTTGTTCCTCTATACTTCTTTTATTTTGTAATTATTAGAATGCATATGGTCTGAGGAAACTGACAAATTATTTTCATTGCTTTACTTATAAATGTCTGAAATCAAAAATTTCATGCAGCTGCATTTTAGCTATTATGCAGAGAAGGAATAATTTATTTTATGTACTGAGTGACAATAAAAACCATTATAATGCATTTTCAGTATTTATGGTAAGTTTTTTCATGAAAAATGAGTATATCATCAATTTTGCATCATTTTAATATTAATTTTTCTTGGCATACAATATAATATCTTGGCTGAAATACAACAGATGGCTACAATTTTTTTTTATTAGTGATTTGGGCAATGAAAGCAAATGAACATTATATCTATATGTGAACACCTATAGATAGATATTTAAAAACAGGGAGAGCAAAGAACTATAGGACACTCATCTAAGTGAATGCTAACTAATAAGCATAGGGATTTAAAAGGCAAGGGCTTTACTATTTTGACTGTCAAATAGTGAGCCCAAACTAATTCATTCCTGATATGTTTGATTTAATTGAGCAAATACTTTTGAGTACCTGCCCTCAGGAAATGTTTTTATTGTAAAACACAATAGTCCAGGGTGGCTCAGTGTAGGATGCCTGCAGTAACTAAAAAAATGGTGGAGAAAGCTCTCTACAGACTAGAGCCTCATGATAGGGGAGCTTAAACATCTGGACTTTATTCTAAAGGCAGTAAAGAATACTGAAAGTACAAAAAGAATTAGACAGGGGAGAGACTGGAGGTAGAGACAGTAACAGTGTACTCATATACTACTAGTGTAATAGTACTATATCTAGACCTTTAGGGAAGAGAACCCAAGAACCGGAAGAGCTCTAGAACAGAAGAAAGGCAGCAACATTGTGAACTGAAAAGTGTTGTGTGGAAGACACAAGAGGCGTTTAGAGACACAGCTTACAGAATGTAGCAGCCTGACTAGGGGCGAATAGAAATGTCAACGATAACTCTAAGATTTCAAGTACATGTAACCAGGAATATACTGATCACATTATAAAAAGTAGAAGTCAAAGGAAGAAGCATTTGGGGAATGTGGCAAATCACGGAGGTATTAATGTAAAGTTTTCTAATAATAGGTGGGTAAAGTGTTATTTGTGACTTGGTGAAGAAGATGAGGCATTAGGCTTTATATCTAAGAGTCATTTGGAAGCATTTGTGGTATGGTGATAAAAAGCACTGAACTTAAAGCTAGGGTGAAATTTATAGAAATTGCAACCGTCCAGCTTTGAGGCCCTGGACACGTCACTGCACTTGTCTGATCAGTTTCTTCTTCTCTAACATAAAGATCAGTAGGTTGTTGGGAGGATTAAAGGAAAGGCTATGTACATTTTGTAAGTGAAGAGACAAATAAGTGAAATGCAAGGTATAATTACACAGAGAGAGCTGAAGGTGAATTTTTGACAAGGGAGCAGATGAGATTGCTGAGGGAGTGAGTGCAAGGAGGTAGGAAAGACTCTTTGGAAGTGTCTGCACTGGAGCCTGGGAAGGAGTTACTGGCAGAAGAGACAGACAGATTGGTCGGAGGTGGGGGCCACCTTAGTGTCACTCCAGTCAAGGGAATTTCAAGACTACATATGGAGTCAATAATGCTAGAGGTATCAAAGAGGGCTAGGACGGTCCTGTTGAAGAAAAACCTCATTAAATTGGGTCATTGGCTACTCACCAGTGACCCACAGAAAAAACCGTTTCAATGAAAGTATGATAGCAGAAATCAGAGGGATAAATGAACAGAAGGGAGATCTCAAGGCCAAGATGATTGTCTTTATTACTCTATAGCCACTAAAGTCTTGATATCCTCAAGAGTCAGCTAAGAGGTTTCAGGAGAGGTGGTTGAAGGAGAAATAGAACAAAAGTTTCCTAACTATTTTAAGAACAGGTATTTTACCAGCTGAGCGTATTTTACCAAATGAGTGTATAGTACCATTTATTTTGCCTTTACTGTTGTACCTGTAATTACACTGATGTTCTGTTGACTTCTCCATGTAAATAATCACACCAGCAAATTTATTGGCGACTGAGAGTAGAGTGCACCGCAATTGCCATTTGTTTCATTCTGGTTCTCCACCAAACTCTTGCTGCTGTTTTCCACAGGGCAATATTCTTCATTTTCTGAATTGGAGTTCTTATAAACTACTCACGTCCTAATAGCCTTCATTCTTATCTTGATGCTCCTGTGTCAAACTTTGCATACCTTGTAGTCTGTGTGCCCTTGTGGTAATGTTGGTGGTATGGGGATGCATGGAGTTCTGTGTGATGATCCATTCTAATCTTCCTCATAATGTTTCTGAGTTGTCTCACAGAGTGATTTTTCTTTTATTAAATCACAGTTCTTGGTGAACCTGCAAGTAAGAAGTCAGCTTCCCCTTTTCTAGTCAAATTAAATTCTAGTTTTCAAGATTTATGTAAATGAAAAATTTTAAAAGTCTCCTGCTTATTTATAGTGTGATTTTTAATAGTGCTTGTGATGAATAAAGTTTTAACAGTCTTTCTTGTGTTTTGTTTGTAATGTTTGATGAATGGTTTGGGAGTCTCTGCTTTGAGAACCATGAGAAGCCAAAATTTGTCTTTCTGCAAAGAGAAATTTGTATTTCTGTTGAATTTGTCTAGTTCTTATTGGAGCTAAATCCTAAAGAGGAAGTTATCTTGGCAATGGTAAAATATGCTATGTTAGGAATTTCCTTATGAACCTAAGTCAGAATTCTAATAATGCGCATTAATATTTTACATATATTGGTAATCTTTACTGTGGTTAGGTCCCTTATTGGGACAACTTAAAAAATATCCTAGCCGGGCTCGGTGGCTCAGCCTGTAATCCCGTGCCTTTGGGAGGCTGAGGTGGGTGGATTGCCTGAGCCCGCGGGTTCGAGACCCGCCTGGGCAGCGAGACTTCATCTCTACAATAAATCAAAAGAAATCAGCCGGGCGTGGTAGCACATGCCTGTAATTCTGGCTACTCAGAAGGCTGAGGCAGAAGGATCACCGAAGCCCAGCAGGTGAGGGAGCGGTGGATGGGAGCGGCCACTGCACTCCAGTCTGGGCGACCGAGTGAGACTCCAACTCA
>NW_007250806.1:105218-138187 GCF_000164805.1 Carlito syrichta | reverse complement strand
CCCCAACCAAAAAAAAAAAAAAAAAAAAAATCAATTTTGCAGTACAAGCCATATGCAAACGACCTGAATAATTTGCATATTGCCATATGGTTTGTCCAATCACATGCATTATAACTAACTGATTTTTTTTTTTTAGTTTTTAAGAGAGATAGATGTTGAAATGCTAAAGAGATCAAATAGACCTACAAACATGTCATCTATGATAACATATTATCTCTCCTTGTCAAGTTTTTACTTTTGTAGTTGTTAGATGAATTTGTGACACATAGTAAAATGAAAGTGTTTTGCAAAGAATATTAGACTAGAAGAAGTGACCTAAGGGTTTAAATTTCAGATCCCTTATGAATAAGCCATGTATGTGACGTTAGGAAAATCATTCTATTTCTCCTGGCCTCACTTAGTTTTCTCAACAGTAAAATGAAGGTTTGACTAGATTATCTCTAAGGGCCCTTCCAAGTCTGTGACTCTCTAAGTTTTCTTTTCTTTAGGACACATGATTTTATGCATGCTTGTCTCTCTGAAAGAGTTCACAGCATGAGATTCAGGCCCTGTCACCTTGACATATTTGTGTTTGAGCTGGCTCCCTGGTGCTTTTGTCAACTCTGGGTTTTTCTTCACAAAGAGTGCCTACAGGCTGAAATACTCTCATCTCTCAACTGTTTGAACACTTCCTACATTTGTAATTTTTTTAAAGCACTGGCTCTCATTAAATGAATTAAGTCACTTCAAGTGGTTATGAACCCTGATGTTCCCTCTATATCCAGCACTTCCTCAGGTAGTCTCATTCATATTGCTTCGATTGTACAAACCAGCTAACTGTTAGACTGTGTCAATTTCTTAGCATTCTTTTTCTTTGTCCAAAGATATTGATACAAGAGGGTAGTATTAATCAGGGTTTTCCAAAGAAACAGAATCAACAGACTTTATATAGGTATAGGTTTTATTGTGGGAATAGGTGTCACATGATTATGGAGATGGAGAAGTCCCATGGGATCCTGTCTGCAAGGAAAGTTGTGATTTAATTCTGAAGTGGGCCTAAGCCAGTACATTCTGGAGTCCAGAAGGCACAAGAACTAGGCACACTGACGTCAGAGGGCAGGAGAAAATGGATGGCCCAGCTTACAGTGGGAAAGAGAATTCACCCGCCCTCTACCATTTTGTTTTAGTTTCCCCTTGGGAAAGGGAAATCAAAACAAACAGGGAATTCCATGGGGCTGCACAGGCACCCTAAATACCAATTTGTCCACTACATGACCTTCCTGAGGTGGCAGTAATGAGCAACACTGCTATTAGGTAGGATTCGTATTGATTACCCACCCCACACAAGTGCAGAAGCTCTGGGTTATATAACATCCCCACACTGGGCGGTAGCAAAGCATAATTGGGGAGGAGATCAGAGTCATAGATCCCTTCCACCTTCGGCCTTTCAGACACCCTCATCCTCTATTTGTAGTCTTCAGAAGACTAAAAAACTAATCTCTTTCCAAGGGACAGATTAATTCCTTTCCTGATTTTGTCACAGAGTCTTTCAGCATGCTCCTACTGGAAGTGACTCACTCTTTTGGAGCATCTGGATCTCTGTTATAATTGAAAGTAAATGCAAAAGGACCAGGTCAAGCAAGGGATTTCTAAATCCCCTTTCCCATACTCTGCCTTCACCTTTTGGCATTTCATTGCCAATATCCACTGATCTTTGTTTGCGTTCAGACCAAAGCTATTTCCCTTTCCCAAAGGGAAGCCACCTCCTTTTCTTTCTTTCTTTTCTTTATTCTTTTTTTTGCTTGAGTTGGAGTCTCACCCTGCTACCCAGGCTGGAGTACAGCGGCCACCCCAGTGTTGGCTACCCCAGTGTTGGCCTGCTGGGCTCCAGTGATCATTCTGCCTCAGCCTTCCAAGTAGCCAGAACTACAGGCATGAGCTACCACACCAGGCTAATTTTTTGATTTATTGTAGAGACGAGGTCTTGCCAAGTTGCCAGGGCTAGTCTTGAACCTGTGGGCTCAGGCAATCCAGTCTTCTTGGCCTCCCAAAGTGCTGGCATTATAGGCTGAGCCACCGAACCCAGCCACACCTCCTTTTCTTATACTCTCTTTTCTCCTTCAACCCTTTATTATTGTGAGGAAACCAAGAGAAGATAATACCTTCTGGATGCAAAGGAGATAGTTGTCCTCAGTTCTGTTATAGATCTATCAGAAATTCCTCCAAAAAAGTCCTGTAAGTCCTAGAAATCTCATGCTGAGTTTTGCCTTCTAGGAAAGCTCATGGTGAAGGCAATCCCCCATTTTGGTTACACTCTTTGGAATTTATGATGGTTAATTCTATATGGCAACTTGACTGGGACACCAGAGGACTCCAGATTAAACATTATTTCTGGATGCATCTGTGAGGGTGTTTCTAGATAATATTAACATTTTAATTAGTGAACTGAGTAAAGCAGATTGCCCTCCCCAATGTGGGGGACAATTTATTTAATCTTTTAAAAATTTAGATAGAACAAAAAGAGGAGAAAAGGGGAATTTGCTGTCTGCCATCTGTTTGATGTGGGACGTCAGTTTTCTGCCTTCAACTTGGACTTAACATTATCAGCCCTCTGGTTACCATAACTGCATCACTGCCTTTCCTGGGTCTCCAGGTTGCAGACGGCACATTGTGAGACTGCACAGCATCCACAATCATGAGATTATACTCATGAGATTATACACAATCATGAGATTATACTCATTCCTTATACTGTGATAATTCTCATATCTAAATCTATGTATGTGTGTATGTATGTATGTATGTATCTATCATCTATCACCTATATCTATCTACCTATCTATCTATCTATCTATCTATCTATCTATCTATCTATCCATCCATCTATCTATCTCTATCATCTATCTATCATCTATCTGTATTAGGCTAGACAGGTAGTTAAGCAGATATGAACTGGTTAAAGAGGAAGCTCTGGTGTGTGGCACCCATGAAGGACTTCTGGACTACAACTATCAACTTGTAGCCAATAACATCCTGGAACAGGGGAAAATCAAAATAAACAGGGAATTTCATGGGGCTGCATAGGCACCCTAAATACCAACTTGTCTGCTGTATGACCTTCCTGGGGTGGCATCAATGAGCAACACCACCATTAGGTAGGATTTGTATTGATCACCAGACCCCATACATGCACAGGAACTACCAGTTGCATAACTTCCCCAACCCTGGGCAAAGACAGTGCAAAAGAGATAAGGGAGGAGACCAAATGGAAGAAAGTTAGGAAATATAAAAAGCATAGCACTAAAGCCCTTGGGGCTGTTTTCAACCAGGTCACCCTCATTCCATACTCTTTTGGAGTGTACTTTCTTTTGCCTAAATAAAGTTTCTCCTTGCTCTGCTGCTCTGTCTCTTAGTTAAATTCTTTCTTCCAAGAAGACAAGAACTGAGGACATTCTGTTGAATTCCAGGTTGGTAACTATCTCTATCTCTCTATCTATCTATCTATCTATCTATCTATCTATCTATCTATCTATCTATCTATTAATCATCTACCAATATCTATCATCTATATCTATCATATCTAATTGAATCTATCTTTCCCTTCTCTTTCTCTCTCTTCCATCTTACTGGTTCTTTTTCTTTGGAGAACCCTAACCCTAATACAGTGTTCTTATTTTTACTTGATAGTCTGTATTCAACACTTCTTCAAGTGGCCTAGATTTTGAACTGTTCAGGGCTACAAAATTGACACTGGTATTTTCCCTTATGGGACTTTTCCCTCCATGATAAACCATAGAGCATCTGTTTCTAGTTTTTCTAAAAATGGCAATGATTTATGTCTACCTTCCCTTGATATACTGACCTGCCATAATGGGAATTGATATCTATATTCTAGGCAGGGACCCTTAGCTTTGTCCCTGGGCTCATCTCTGGCTTCTTCTGCTCCCTGCTGACTGGATCTGTTGTGAGGCAATGACAAAAAGTTAAGAAAGGCAGCTCTTTGTAGGCTGGTGATAGACCCCCTAGAAATCTCCAAAGGGTACCACATCGAAGGCAAAAAGTTCAGTGGAGATTTTACTTTCAAGGGCAGCTCATGGTCAGCTCTTTATTTTTTTTAATGTCTAAATTAGATTCTCAGACAGAAAGAAAATTGGTAACTCTCTCTTCTTATATCTCATTAGCTGAAACAAGCACTAACTTATTTGTCAGACTGACTCTGTCTTTTCTGTCTGTGTTTCTGTTTCAGGCCATGACTCTGCTGGACAAGATAAATGTAATTGCTATGCTAGTGTTCAGACGCTGAAAAAAAAAAGACAAGCAAATAATTCTAAATGCATGTTTAGACATTAAGATTTCTAATGTCATTTAAAATTTTTATGATCTCTTAAGCTTCAGAGACATAGAGTGAGAGAGAGAGAGAGAGAGAGAGAGAGAGAGAAAACAGGAACATGGGCAAGTATCAGAGGTAGTCCATGGGGGTACAAATCTCATACCATTTGTCTCCTTCAAGTTAGTCTTGGCTTCCAAGAAGCCTATCGGCTGATTCTCTAGAAAAAAATTTTCCTTAACTTCATGAATTTAACCTTAATAGGGAATTTAGGGTTCTAAAAATGAGCTACATATTTTCTAGGCTCCACAAAGCTCTTCCCCTGGGTCCCATGACAAGTTAGAACTTTAAAAGCCTAGTCAGTAAGATTTCCTAAATGGGAAGTTCTAACCTGGCCAGATCCAACATGAAGTTACAATAGCCTACAATTAGTGTGCTAAACTTAGCAGCTTAATCAGGGTAGTGTTCCAATCTGTTCTGCTTTTGATTACCTCCAAGCCTGAGTCAGATTTGGACAGATTTAGAAACTGTAAAGAAAGCAGGTGTATTGGCCGGGCTCGGTGGCTCAGCCTGTAATCCCAGCACTTTGGGAGGCCAAGGCGAGTGGATTGTCTGAGCCTGGGGTTTCGAGACCAGCCTGGGCAACTTGGTGAAACCTCGTTTCTACAATAAATCAAAATTAGCTGGGTGTGGTAGCGTGCGCCTTTAGTTCCAGCTACTTAGAAGACTGAGACGGAAGCCTTGCTGGAGTCCAGCAGGTTGAGGCTGCAGTGGCCGGGAGTGTGCCACTGCACTCTAGTCTGGGCAACAGAGTGAGACTCCAACTCAAAAAAAAAAAAAAAAAAGAAAGAAAGCAGGTGTATTAAATTCAGTACAAACAACAACTAGCATAGAAAGAACCACTGCAAGGTAGATGTGTGCTGAGTAATTCTCAGAACTTGCATAGGGTAGGAAGACAGACCAGCCAGAATAGAGTATGTTGAGCCTGAGTCTTTTAGTAAATAAGAGAGGAGAAGAGGGTCACTTTTTTTGTAGCAGGGCTAAACTATTTCTACAGTGCTATTCCAGATAGACCTTTAAAATCTTAAAACAAGTTTCAAAAATATCATGCTGAAATCTGTCTGCAAAAAAGCAAAAAGCAAAAACCACTTAATTAACCCTCTTTAAAGGAAAACAATAAAATCCAGATACTTCATAACATAATTTATACAATTTCCAGCATACAATACTAAGTCACTAGATATGCAAGAAGCAAGACAATGTGATCTGTAGCCAGGAAAATATACACGAATAGAAACAGACCCAGAAATAACTGAGATGATAGAATTATCAGACAAAGACTTTAAAACAGTATTATAAAAATGTTCCTAGATTTAAAGGAAAATATGTATGTACTGATAAAAGAAATAGAGCATATAAAAAATAGCTAAGTGGAACTTCTAAATTGAAAAATACTATACTAAAAAAAAATCACTGGCTTCGTATAACAGTAATGAGATGCGGGAGAAAAAGTCAATGAATTTCAAAAAATATAAGTTATTCAAATCAAAACACACACACACATACACTCAGACTGCAAAACAATATGTAGAGACTCAGTGACCTGTTTGACAATGTCAAATAATCGAACATGCATGCAGAAAAATATTTAAAGAAATAATAAGCAAAAATTTTCTTTTTGATTAAAAGTATACATCTAGAACTCTTCTCAGTGAGTTACAGAAATATATACTGTCTTGCGGTTACAGAAAGAATAGGGCCTTGGATTCTGATAAAACAGATTATGGGATGGGGGGAGAAGAGGAATTCCATTGAGGGGCAACAAATTCTTGGGAGAATGAATCCATAGGGGAAGCAGTGAAGGACTTGTAAATAGATCTCTTTGGAAGTTAAATGAACTGAGAGTCAGGCATTATTTTGTAAAATGGTTGGGTCAGGTCTGACTACAATCCTGACCTGCTTTCATGTTCCTGCCACTGCACTTTAGTCTGAGTAACAGAGTGAGACTCCAACTCACAAAAAAAAAAAAAAAAAAAAAGCAAACAAATAAAAAACAAATGTGTCACTTATGCCAGCACTCCCCAACCTCTTTGGCATCAGGGACTGGTTTGTGGAAAACAATTTTTCCATGGATGAGGGGGATGGTTTGGGGATGATACAAGGGCATAACATTTATTGTACACTTTATTTCTATTATTATTACATTGTAATATATAATGAAATAATTATACAACTCACCACACCCACACACGAAGAGGCATGGATGGAAGTGGTAAATAAAATAAAGGGTCGGCTATGCACAGACTAAAATAAGTGTCAGATTCTGACTTTAAACCTGCTGTTACATGCAGCTTCACAATCGAAGTAGACCAACTCACTTGCTACTCACTGATAGGATTTTGATATGAGTCTGCAGGCAATTGATTTATTATGGTCGCTGTGCAGTCAACCTCACTGCCAATGTTAATCTATATTTGCATCACTATCTCAGCTCCACCTCAGATCATCAAGCTTTAGATCCTCATAAAGGGTGGACTCCCTAGATCCCTTGCATGCTGTTTGAGTGTGATTTTTAATAGTGTTTGTCATGAATAAAGCTTTAACAGTCTTTCTTGTGTTTTGTTTGTAATGTTTGATGGAGGGTTTGCTTCCCATGAAGAGTTTGTTTCCATTTTCAGGTATCTTTTAATCTCTGTTTTGATTTCCATGTTGACCCAGGTGTTGCTTAGCATCGTACTGTTTGGTGTCCATGTCTCTGTGGATTTTGAAGGAACTTTGTTGGTGTTGATATTTATTATTATTCCACTGTGGTCTGAGAAAGTTGGTATTAAGAGGTTTTACACTCTTTTGAGAATCTAATGCCACTGCTGATCTGATGGGAGATGGAGCTCAGGCTGTAATGCAAGTGATGCGGAGTGGTTGTAAATACAAATGAAACTTCATTGGCTTACCTGCTTACCACTCACTTCCTGCTGTGCAGCCAGGATTCTAAAAGGTCATAGACCAGTACTGGTCTGTGGCCCAGGGGTTGGGGACCCTTCACTTATGCTATATATTATTTAGAAACTTTAGAAAAGACAGACTTATAAACATCAACATCTATATTTGCATATAGATCAGGTATAGAGGAAAGACTGGAAGACACAACTACATTAGCTAGTTTCTATCTGATGTGCTTTCTATGTGTTTAGTGAGTTGTAAATTCTTATAAGTCCCTTACAGAAGAGAAAACTGAGGCTCAATGAAGAGGTATCAGCTTACTGGGCTGTACTAGGCTGATGTGAATAATTTGAATCACCTTTCTGTTTGGAAGAATTACCTTGAAAAATAAGTCCAAATATGAATTCTGTAGTTTTCTGGAGCTTTTGTTTTCCCTTCTTGTCACTGCAATTAGAAGTCTGTACAGTAAAAGAAATTTCTGATAGATTTGATGGTGTGATCTATAGCTTTTAGCCCTTGTACTAAGCTTAATTCCTTTTAACTTTTTAAATTTTTATTTATTTATTTGTTTTTTTTGAGTTGGAGTCTCACTCTGTTGCCCAGACTGGAGTGCAGTGGCCGCTCCTGGCTACCGCAGCCTCGACCTGCTGGGCTCTGGCGATCCTTCTGCCTCAGCCTTCCGAGTAACTGGAATTACAGGCATGCACTACCACGCCTGGCTGATTTTTTGATTTATTGCAGAGATGAGGTCTCGCTGCCCAGGCGGGTCTCGAACCTGCGAGCTCAGGCAATCCACTCACCTCAGCCTCCCAAAGGCGCAGGATTATAGGCTGAGCCACCGAGCCCATCTTAACTTTTATTTTTAAATACTCCATTAAACTACACAGAATAACAAATAGAAAATGGGGCCCCTTCTTTCCTTCCTTCCTTCCTTCCTTCCTTCCTTCCTTCCTTCCTTCCTTCCTTTCTTCTTCCCTTCCTCCCTCCTCCTTCCTTCTCTTTCCTTCCTTCCTTTTATTGGGTCTATTTTTATTTTTCACACACACGTATATAAATTTGTGGTTGCTTGCCTCCCTGACATATACTGATGGTTTCCCAGTATTTGTCAAAAAATAATTTGTTCATCTTGATTTATTCTCATATTTTCCCATTTAGACAGCAAAAGTAATTTCTAGAATAGTTTGTATAGACAATACTCGATTTGAGCCCCGTTGATTTTTTGTTTATTTATTTATTTCTCTGAGTTGGGGTCTTACTCTGTTGTCCAGGCTGGAGTGCAGTGGCATGATCTTGGTTCACCTTTGGCTTTACCTCCTAAGCTCAGGCGATCCTTGCATCTCAGCCTCCTCAGTAGCTGGGACTATAGGAGTATGCCACCACACCTGGCTAAATTTTGTATTTTCTTGTGGAAACAAGGTCTCGCTATGTTGCCCAAGCTGGTCTCATATTCCTGGGCTAAAGTGATCCTCCCACCTCTGCCCATCTATTTTTTGTGCAGATGAAGTCTCTCTATGTTTATCCAGACTGGTCTTGAACTCTTGGTCTCAAGCAATCCTCCTGCCTTGGCCTCCCAAACTGGTGGGATTACAAGCTCATATGAACCACTGTGCCAGGCCAGGGCCCAAGTTTTATATAATGCAATTTTTTAGTTAAAAAGTGACATCATCTGATGTTTATTTTGTAATGCAGTTTTTAAGCATTATCAAGGTTTATAGCTCTCCTGAATCCTTTTATTTTATTGGAGCTCAGTATTTTGCAAGGGGAGGTGATGCCGGGTAGAGTGTGATGTGTTGCTCCATGGTTTCTTTGACTTTATCACAGAAAAGAATTTCAGAGCGAGTCTCAATTATAGTTTAAGACAGAATTTATTAGAGAGCAATAGGCATGCTCAGTAGTGAGCATGGGTCTCTGAAACGAGGGCACGTGTGTGCCTTTATCAAGAAGTTTTAAATACTTTTACAACCATGATTAAGAAAACCATGAGCTAAGAGGGGTGGGCTGTAGGCACCTTATCATGTGTTTTAATGACCAGCTCTCCAGCTTCAGTGAACTAAGAGGTTGGGCTGTAGGTATCTAGTCATGAGTTTTGTTTTGTTTTGTTTTATTTAAAGCAGGATTTATTAAGAGAACAGAAAAACACCCACAGTGGAAGGGGACCCAAGGGGCTTGTCCTAGTCATGAGTTTTGATGACCATCTCTCAACCTTTATGGTCACAAGGACCTTCTAAATAATTGAATTTATTGCCTAACTGGATTTGGGCTTTTCTTAGAAAGTCTTGTCTATGTTTTGGGTATTTCCTTATTGTTTCTGTGACTTCCTGCTCTGGTAGATCCACATTCCAGCCTGCAACGTGGTCAGGTCTGGTGTGCCTGGTCAACTGGGTGAAGGTTGTATACCGATAAGGAGGATATCTGAATGCTTATCCTATTTTAATTTAAATTACCTACAAGAAACTCATCTCTCTATGTCTAATTTGCACTCAATAACCAGCCTCAGAAGGATCTGCTACATATTTAAAAAAAAAATCCTTTCTAAATGAACCTACATCTCCACCCAGACAGGGCAAATGTTCTTTCTTCCCCTGCCTGTGATATTGCTCCAAACAAGGGAGTTATTCAAAACAGAAACATTGGAGATGAACATTGGAGATAAAGTCACCCCTGGTTACTTTAAGGAACAAAGAAGGAATAAAATTAGCCTGTATTGCATCTATATTTTGTCACTCTTCCAAGTGATTTACACATATCATTTCATTAATCCTCATATCACTATATTATGTATTATTTTAATCTTATGAATAAGAAAACTGAGGACTTGGGGAGGTTCAATTCCAAAGCCCATTCTATTTTTACTGTTATGCTCAATTGCTTCTAACCTAGTTTGTGGCTGAATAAATCGGTTTGGAAATGAGAGGTCAGAACTCATTAAGACTCTGAGAGCTTTAAGAACAAAATATTTTTAATGGCAGATAAAAGTTAACAACGTTAGTAAGTATGAAAAACCATAATAATACAATACAAAATGTCAAATAATATTAAGTAACTAAACTGCGTGGAATTTATTGACAGATTAAGGATGTTTCTCAAATGAATGTGAACAGGAACCAATTGTAGTGTTTGATAAAATGCAGATTCCTGGGCCTGACTCCAGACCTCTTGACTCAAAAACTATTGGGTTGAATCACTGACAATGATGGTCTACATGACATATTTAGAAGACTGAAAAACAGAGCAAAAAAAAATGACAAATTTCAGGCATACCAGGTTAAAAGGTGAATTTTCAGTTTATTCATCATGTGTTAAATAAACTCGTGGAGCCACTGATGCCCACCTGCTCAGGCCATGCTTGGTTCACTGCCAATTTTTCTGTGACCCTATAGGGAGTGAAATCAGAAGGTTCTGGCTATCTTTCTACAAAGATGGGAGACCATGTGATCCCCTGGCTCCAGATCTCTACCACCCTCTTATGGTCAATGAAGATGTGCAGCATTACGCACATTTTCATTTTAGGTGGGCAGGAAGCTGTGGGCCAAGCTTAGCTGTAGAAACTTTGAAGAATCGAACTAAGGTGATAAAACTGAGAATGAATTTTCATTTTGTTTTGGGGAGAGAGAAAAAAAGTGAATAAGGAAGAGGGCTGCTGCTTGGAGCTGGTGGTGTAATATCAACATAGGATGAAATGGAGCCATGCCACTCAAATACTAAATCTTTCTTTCTTACATTAAAAATACACTACAGATTAGAGACTGCGTAACTAGCATCATCAGAGACATGAAATAGAACAGGGACATCCCAAAGAGTCCAACTTTCCTGATTGATATTAAATAATCTAAAAATACTGATGGAATTTGTAGGAGATACTGTTGATCTAGGAGATGTATGAAAAACAGGAAGAGACAAAAGTTAAGTTTTGTTGTCCTGATTTTCCAAAAAAAGAGATAAAATAGACGTTGGAATGTGAGCCAGTAATGCTGATGGGGCCCTTAGAAAACATTTTAATAAAGATTCTTTATATGAATTATTTCAGATCTACTTAAAAGGAAGCAATGATCACAAACAACAGTGTGTTATAAACAAATTAGGTCAGATATAAGTTTGCTTCCTCCTTTTATAGGGTTACTAAATTAGTAGTTCCAGGGGAGTATAGATCTAGGGCATCTCATATGCACCAGCGCATTTGAATTAAAGTCTTTAAAGCCACAGGCCACAGAAGTTTTCTTCTCCTTTTACTGAACTCCCTAATCCTTCAGGCATCTTCAGTTAGATCAGGAGTTGCAATTATGAGGAAAGTAGTGTGTTCACAGGGCAAGCGATCGTTGTGACCTGTTTGGGATGCTTGTCTGTCAAAACAGACAGAAGATTGGTTACATAATTATCAAATCAATAGTTCTGACATCTTGTCGTAAGATGTGAGTGAGGTTCCCCTTAGATTAGACCAACAGGAGAGGCTGTTATTCTGGAATTTTTTCTGCCATTATATGCTGCACTTATGAACTATTTCTTCCTATTTTTAAAAACAAAATTAATAAATATAAATGCTTTAAAAAGCTAACAAAATTCACAGAGGTATAAAAAGAGACAAAAATATTGGTGGTCCTCAATCTCTAGCTCTGTTCTTCAAGAAATACCCCTGTTAACAGTTCCTTATTTTTCCAGGAAAAAATGATATATATTTTTTATATTCTCATATACATTGAATTATACTATATGAGGGGGGACCCAACAAAACTCAGAATTTATTTATTAAAAAAATGGGTATTTATTCTTACATTTTTAAACTTCAGTCACCTTCAAAGTACTCTCCATTTGATGCAGTACACATGGCGAGATGCTTTTTCCACTGCTTAAAGCAGTCTTTGAATTTATCAGTTTTGGTGCCTTTTAATGCTTCTGCTGTCTTTCTGTTTCACCTTTTCCACAATGGCAAAATGTTTTCCTTTGAGTATTTTTTTCATCTGGAGAAAAAATTCAAACAAAAAAAAATTCACTCAGGTTGAGGTCCGGTGAATAGGGTGGGGCATGGTAGTGATGCTGTTTTTGGTCCAGTGTTGGCAGGTTTTTCCTGTAAAATCACTCAGCACGAATTTGGAAAATTCGTTGAATAAATCTCAAAAAAAAAAAAAAAAAACACTGAAACCAAACACACAGCCTCTCACAACAATGCTAGCTGGTACACTGATGCTGATGGGTTCCTAGAACACTGACCTAGCAGAGGGAGCCTGTACAGGGCCTGTACAAGGGGCCCGCCTGCCAAAAGATAATTCCGGGTTTTTTTTCAGGTCCCCTCATATGTACTATTTTACATTTTCCTTTTCTGGCTTTTGTTTCGTCACATCTCACTGCAGTCTTGACCTCCTGGGCTCGGGTGGTCCTCCTTTTTTTGTATTGAATAATATGCTTAGGAGATAACAAATATCTATACATATAACAATTTGTTTTATCCTGTTGTTTAAATTTATGAAATCTTTCACACTTGTGGTGTTCAACACCTAAGCCACTATTGATAGACGGTGGCTCAATCCTGTACTCCCAGCACTTTGGGCAAGAGGATTGCCTGAGCTTAGGGGTTCAAGACCAGACTGGGCAACTTGGTGAGACCTTATTCCTACAATAAATCTTGGAAGGTTGAGGTGGAAGGATCACCTGAGCCCAGCAGGTTGAGGTTGTGGTGGCCTTGAGGGTGCTGCTACTGTACTCCAGCCTGGGGGACAGAGTAAGACTCGACTCAAAAAAAAAAAAAAAGAAATATGCCTAGTTTCAATTGAGATAGACTATATGTATATTTCACTTTGCAAATACATTGTATCCATTTTCTATCTGGATGACATTTGGGTTGTTTACAGATTTTTATTGTTGTTACTTCACATAGTGCATGAACATTCTTGAAAATATTTTTTTTTGATATGCTTAAAAATTTCCCTAAGGTAGAGATATTTAATTTTTATTTTTTCTAATAGCTCAGTGTGAAACATTTTAATATGCACAGAATACACATACTCATACAGATATGTGATCCACTCTCCTCTCTTCTCTTTTCTTCTCTTTTTATTTTATAGTAGGGCAAGTTTCACACTACCCTCTCTTCAAGAGTCTGAAGAAAATTCTTCACCCTTTCTTGCCCATATAAATTTCATAATAGGCTTGTTATCCTTTTCAGGATTTTAATTGAAATTGAATTGACTCTGTATTTGGCTAGTGGACAATTGATACCGAGCAGTAGTAGGATTCTGGGACAAAAATATGATGTATCTTTCCATTTATTTATATAGCCATTTTGTGCTTGAGTTTTATTTATTTATTATTTATTTATTTGAGTTGGTGTCTTACTCTGTTGCCCAGGCTGTGGAGCACAGTGGCACACTTATAGCCACTGCAGCCTCCACCTATTGGGCTCAGGTGATCCTTCCGCCTCAGCCTCCCAAGTAGCTGGGACTACAGGGGTGCACTACCACGACCAACTAACTTTTTGACTTATTGTAGAGACGAGGTCTCACCAAGTTGCCCAGGCTGGTCTCAAACCTCTGAGCTCAGGCAATCCTCTTGCCTCGAGCCTCCTGAAGTGCTGGAGTTATAGAATTGAGCCATTGCACCCTGCTGTCCTTGAGTTTTAAAAATTTCTTCACATAGTTCTTATATTTTGTGAAATCTACTCTTAAATTATCTCATATCTTTTTAAAAGTATGTTTTCTCTGTTATTGGTATGTAGTCATTAACTGATGTTTACATGTCTCTTGTACACAAAAACCACAAGAAAATTTTAATTTTTTAAAATGTCAATTCTGCCTGCATTGAAATAACTCTGATGCTTTGAAACTTATCCAACTTTTCTAGTTTTTCACACTATAACGGTTGGTCTGATGCAAAATAAAATGACTTGAAATAAAATAAAGATATCTTTGCATATATATTCATGATGTTTTTGTTTGGCATTGCTATAAAGGTTATATAGTAAACTTGTAAAATTGTTAAGGAGTTGTTCCTTTTTTTTTTTTTTTGAATTGGAGTTTCACTCTGTCGCCCAGACTGGAGTGCAGTGGCCGCTTTCGGCCACCACAGGCTCGATCTGCTGGGCTCCAGCGATCCTTCTGCCTTGGCCTTCCAAGTAGCTGGAATTACAGGCGCGCGCTACCATGCCCGGCTAATTTTTTGATTTATTGTAGAGATGAGGTCTCACCAAGTTGCCCAGGCGGGTCTCGTACACGCAGGCTCAGGCAATCCACTCACCTCAGCCTCCCAAGGAGGGGGATTACAGTCTGAGCCACTGATCCCGGCCAGTTGTTTCTTTTTTCTCTTCCTTGAAACATTTTCAAGGAAGTTCAGATATTTCCGAAATCTTGGTAGAACTTGTTTATAAAACTGCATTGGCCTTGTTTATTTTCATGAAACAAACTTAGTGCTACTTTCAAATACTATAGTAGTTGTTATAGTACCAAATATTATATATTTTAAGTCAATTCTATAATTTATATTTTTCTAAAAACCCATTTATAAATGTGTTGGCATCAAACTCATAGCATTTTCTTATTTTCTCATAAATCTCTGCTTAATCTACAATTCCCTCTCTTTAATTCATATTACTATTATGAATTATTTCCACCTTTTCTCTTTTTTCTTTTTCTTTTTTTTTTTTGAGTTGGAGTCTCACTCTGTTGCTCAGGCTGGTCTTTTTTCTTTTTCAATTTTCTTCAGAAGCTTGTCTGTTATTAGCAATTTTTTTCCCCCAAATAATCAATTTTTGGTTTTGTTGATCATCTTAAGCCTTTGTGTGGTCTTTCATTTTTCCATTCTTAGCAGTAATTTTTGCTTTTCTTCTTTCCAGACATGAGCACTTAAGACTTTGTTGCCTCTCCACAGTCCAACCATGTGATCTCCTTACCAGAGAGTCTTACATTCCTCTTTCAACAGATTGCCAGGCAGGCTGTTCCAACAAAAAAGCATACTTGAGTGTTTTCTTAAACATGTGTGATGACACAATCTTCTCTTGTGTTCACCTTTCTTCTTTCTCTTATCCAGTTTTCATTTTAACTAAGAAATGTTTGGCTTATATGCTAGCTATCTTGAATATTGTAATGCAGTGCAGCAGCTCTTCTCAAAATGATTCATATGCTTTTCAATACCAAGCGTACATTTATACTAAAAGGAATAACATAACAACTGAAGATTTTGGTTAATTTTGGCCTCAGAAGCAGTGTATGTACATACAAATGTCTCAAATATCTGGCGTTGTGGTGTGCTTTTGAAAATTCACCATATCCCAAGCACTGTGCTTTGAACTGGCTGATGGTAAGATAGCTATTTTTAAGGTTGGAGTTGTTCAAATCTGAATGTTGTCACCAAGGGAAGAAAAAGAGAGACAGCGAGCCCTTTTTCATACATTATTTATGAGAAAGTATCTTGAAATTTATTTTCAGGTCCTTTGTGGGAATAACTTCTTCTAATAATCAGATATATTTTCTGAGCAGGCTGCTTCCAATTCACTTAAAAGGGTTAAAAATTCTGTATAAATTTGACCATAAAGAAAAACATAATTTAGCGTCCGGTTGTTGTACATTGAAGGTTGAGACTGAGTTTGTGTTTTTTTTTGTTTTTTGTTTTTTGAGTATTTTTTCACTTGTTGGTGTGCCAAAGATGAAATTTCAAACTAAATACTAAAAAAGCTTTAGTTTGTGTCCAGGTCTGTGTCAAGCTTATTCGTGTGGCCAGAGTTAAGTTTCTGGCCCTACGGCACCTGCTGCCTGTTTTTCTTTCCAGGATCCTCCAAGTCTTTGCTGAGGAGTCTATTTGTTTGCTGCTCCCACTTTGTTTAGGGATCCTGGGTCAGAATCTTCCACTGAACTACCTCTCCCCCTACCCCTCCCTCAGTCAGCTCAGGGAGTTGGAAGTTGGTTAGGCCTGTGGGAATCCAGGGCCTAAACTAAAAACCTTACCCTGAACCACTAGATAAAGTTTCTCGGGGCACCAAGACAACATAAACATATTTATCCATAGATAAAACTGCACTTAATTTTTAGAAATAATGAAAACTTACTTGTTAGAAGATTAATAATATGGCTATCTTCTCATTTAGAACATTTCTATTATTGAATTATATTACTATAATCAAAAACATGTTCATGGATGCTCTGACAAGAAAAATCAATAAATGCTACTTAATTCTTGGGGTACCTCAGCAGTTAGAATGAGTGGGAACAACTATTCTGAATGGTTATTTTTTCTTTTTGATTTGTAGCCCAGGGTCAGGCACTGCGAAGGCCCCGAAGACATGAAGAATAATTTTGTCCCAGCACGCAGCTATACAGTGAGAAGAGGTTAAATTTTGATCAAATGTCTAGAAATAATGAGGCTAAAGATCCTCTGTGGCCTGATTGAGTTTACTCTTGATTTATAGAATGTGTTCATATCCCCAGGAGGCCAGTGAATCCTGTGAAGTTCCTGATGAGCATTTAGCTAAAACATCACTTCAAATAAGTGAACTCTGACATTTGTTGCTCAGTTCAATAAGAGTGAATTCTGGTACAGCGTTTGACATTGTACTCAGGTGTAGATAGGTTATGACAACCTCTTGTTCAAGGCTTAAGAACACAATAGCATTAGAAAAATGAGAACCAAGTTTTAAGAATTTTCAGGATCTAGGTGGATCCCTGACTCAGAAGTCGAATTAAAAGAAGACCGTCTATGGGGAGAGACTGCGAGAGAAGCTGACCAGGAACTTACAGGGTAATGTTGGAATCCTTTTCTAGGACAGTAATGGCCTGGGTTAGCTGTTCTTGAGAAGGGGGGCTTGGGGTTAGTGTGGAACAAATGATCAATCTCATGGTGGTATTTGAAAAAGATGGAGAAAGTAGAGGAACTGTTGCTATCATGTTCTCCTAGGTATCCAAATGTAGCTGTATACTTAAGGACCTGCAGATGTTCTGGTCCCTGTCCTTTGAGTTGCTCTATTCCAGAGACACCGAAAGCCATTCAATACCTGTGCTTGTAAAACTTCTTAAAGACATTTATTTTATTTTTTGCCACTTCCCATATTTGATTCATTTCATATCATCACCAGGGGAGTAAATGGTATTGCAAGTAGATATTTCCCAGTCCTCCGGTTTTTTAAAGGCAGGGCTGAAACTCAGAGAGCTGAAGCTTTATGGACCAGCAAGTAACATATTTATTGAAAGTCTTGTGTGCTAAAATGACGCTGGTGTCAAGCAAACCAAGCCATGTATTTCAGCAAAGTAGCTCTTGGAGTTCAACCACTAAGTAGTTATAATTAGATTTAAAGTCTCCAGAAGGTCATGGAAATCTAAAATGGACTTTCAGCAGAAATAATGATAAATGATATGGAAAGGGGTGGAGGAGTAGTAATTGGAGAATGATGTCATGCACCATTCTCAACATAGTTGAGAGGCGTGGGAATCTTGTGGGGAGTTCTCAATTTTACCATGTCGGTGCCAGCACTAACCCACATCCTGACGTTTCTCTTGTGAGTATGGAAGTGATAGATAAAATTATTCTTTATGAGATTTGTACAGCTTGGGAGAAGAATATTAAAGGTATGGTATTTAGAAATCTATTAGTCAAGTCTTTCTTTGAATCTGTATAGAATTGGTTAGGAGATTTCTTAAGAGTCAAACATAGCTTTGTGAGGAGATGATCTGTTTTCCTGCAAGACTTTTCTGTCCTTGATCATCGATTCTTGAGAGAACATTTGGGACTCTGTTATCTAAACCCTGAATGGAATGGAAGCACATTTGTTCTTAAACTTTGATCTTTTCTCATGGCTCAGCATGATAGCAATCTTTGTCCTGGTGATCAGTAGGAGGAACTGCATTCTGAACACCTGCAGGGAGAGAGTCAGGCAGGAAGACAGGTCCCTCATTCCAGCAAATGCAATCAGTGAACAGGACGGACCTAGGACCTTCCCTTCTGGTGCAGACGTTCAAGTGAGATATGGATTTGCCTCAATATTGAACTCTCCCTTACAGCAAAGCCATTCCTGGGCCTTTTAGTGATGTGATTGGGGATTTCTGTGGATGGGATTTGGGAATTTCTGATGTCACCAGCCAGGGATTTCATCTTCTTCTTATTTTTTTCCCCCCACGGCATGTATGGTCTGAAGAGTAGAGTGCTGTTTAGGAATCTAGAGGAATGTGGGCCAATTTTATAGAGATGACCTTAGAAACTCAGCTTGAGTTCTTATCAACATTCAGCACTCATGGGCAGACCTTGGATCCCACAGACTTAGGGTTAAACTCTTAAATAAATAAATAAATAAATAATAAATAGATATTCATCTTTCCTTAAAACCTTCATTGTTGGCAGAGAGGGAATTTTGTTAAGTAAAAGGCTTAGGTAGGTTCTGAAAACAGACTTTGTTTTCCTTTTTCTAGAGTGTTTCTTGCAAATTTTTATTGCCATCTTGAAGACAATGGCATAGTTGTATGGAGTGAAATTTTTAAAGATCTGAGAACAAATCCATCCTTCTAAAGAAAGTTAAACAAAAGTTGGATATTTACATTATTTATGTAAGACTTATCTGAGAGTTGGGGTGTAGCAGGAAAAATAGAGAGATCGTGACACTGAGACTATTATAGGAAGTGGCACTTTATTACGCTGGCCATCCCAGCGGCCCGAGAATTCAATGTGTCCAAATCGAGCGCCCAGAACAGGAGAAGTGGGGTCTTATACCCTTGTTTAGGTAAGGGAGGAGGTCGTGTTGAGTGATTACATATTTCCTTTGGAATCTTACAAGGTTGTACTTAGCAAAATCAGATTTTTCAAAGAACAAATGGTTTCCAGGAACTGCAAGCTTGTAAACCGTCAACTTCAGAAGGGAGGTTTTAGATAAGACTCTTCCATTTCCATGAAATGACCAGTCTCTGGGCCATTTAGCCTTTCTTTTTTTTTTTCTTTTTTCTTTTTGAGTTGGAGTCTTATTCCATAGCCCAGACTGGAGTGCAGTGGCCGCTCCCGGCCACTGCAGCCTCGACCTGCTGGGGCTCTGGCGATCTTTCTGCCGCAGCCTTCCAAGTAGCCGGAACTACGGGCACGTGCTACCACGCCCGGCTAATTTTTGATTTATTGTAGAGATGAGGTCTCGCCAAATTGCCCAGGTGGGTCTCGAACACTCGAGCTCAGGCACATTTGGCCTTTCTTCAACAAAACCTGCCCAGTGCCTGGCGTGTCTTTAAAGTTGCAACTTGCCTTTCAAAAGGAAATATCTTTAACTGCTGTCAACCCCTTACCTGCTGATGGGTTAGCGGGAGGAGATATTCAGTAGCCCAGGTGAGGCCAACTGCTGATTCCGAATCAGCTACATGTGTTTCTGTGTTTATTCACTCAATCATACAAGAAATATATTTGAGCATTTGCCGCATCCTGCCACAGGGGAATAACTAAAAAGAAGTAACTGGAGAATAAAATGCAATTATAATTTGTGATAATAAGAAGTTTTAGTGTTTTGTCTGTGCTCGTTACAAAAGTCTCAGAGATTACTTCAATGCCCAAAAGAGAGAAATTCTATAGCAACTTTGGCAGAAAGTGTTTAAGACTCTAGGATGTCCCAAAATGAGGAAAGAGGAGAGTTTTGCTTAGGATGTAAAGGGTCTAAAGGCATCTCCATTCAGGGATGTGAACTTTAACCCAGGATAAGGAAACTATGGAGAGGAGTCATCTAGAAGATAAAGGACACCAGTACTGTGGATTTGATATTTTTTTCTTCTGACTCTTATCCAGAAACAAATTTTGGTGAGAGGTTATTGGGTTATTGGGTGAAGTCTAAGATATATTCTGGTTTTTTGAAGTCACATTCTAGCAATGAATGGTGCTAAGAAGGTAGCTCCTGATCATAATATATTCTTTTTTTTCTTCCAGGCAACAGGAAAACAGAGTGGAAATAAAGAAACAATGATTGGCAAACCATGACAGACAAAGATCTTGTGGTATCTTTGTCTTTTCCCAACGACGTACTGCACAGCAGAAATGAAATAATGCGTAAGAGAATCTTTAAATGAAGTTACCGTCTTCTGTACTACTGTCTTCTGCATTTGTAACAACACATTTGAATACTGGCCCCCCAATTTCACTGTGAACATGAAAAAATTGATGCATAGCTAGAGAAAAAGGCAACAACTATAGCAAAGGGCTAACATTCCTATCAGTTGAAAAATGTTGAAAAGTATTAGAAGTATTTAAGTCAGAGAAGTGAAGACTGGAACTGGTGATGCAAATAGTGTAAGAATTTCCCCAGAGATAGAAAATCTGTTTCATGTGAATCCAGAGATATGCCCTCTATCCTTGTCTTTATGGTAAGATTAAAACTATTATAGTTAGCCTTGTATGAAAGAAACTTAGACATATTTGCAGCTTATCTGAAGTCATTCAACATACATATTAAGCCCTAAGCATATAACTTTTCCTTTTTTCTACTTCAATTTATTAATTCATTGACATAAAAAAATTATTTAGTAAACTATTTGTTGGCAGCAAATGGTTATTATGTGCCAAGGATGTGCCTACTTTGGGGTGAACATAACAGCCATGGTCTCTTTCCTCATGCCTTTGACAAAATCCTGGACATCTTATAAATATGACCTCTTAATATCACCTCCTTTGCAATTCTACTCATCTCTTTTAGTCGCCCCTTTTGCCATCTTATATGCCTTTATTAAAGTATATTTCAAATTACCTGGTAATTGTTTTTCATACTTGCTCAAGAGTAAGTAAAGGTTATTTTACTCTTTAACTTTATAGCTTTAGCTCCTGGCACATATCAGGTGCTTAACAAGTGTTTGTTAATGAAAGAATGGAATTACAAACATAGCTCTCATGTCCCCAGCTGCTAGGGTTATTTAAGGGGCAACTCTCTAATGCTTTAATCAAAAGGGAAATGCAAATACTTTCTCTTCTTCAGGCCTTTTACAATCAAGGTAGATTGTTTCAGTATCAGTACTGCCCACACTAGGGGTAGAAGGATTACAGTGAAAGAGAGCCAACTAAGATTCTTCTTGCTTTGTTATTAAAATTTGGACTTGATCTATACTTACATATACTTTCATTCTCCAACAAATTAAATACAAGGTGTTTTCCAACCATGCCTTATGTAATTTGATTCTTATAGCAACCTATAATTTTGCTCATTATTGAGATGTTGAACTAAACTCTCAGAAATTAAGCTTTTTGTCCCAAATTTTCATTTTTGATATTGTTGTTAGAGCAGAAAATTATGATGCACCATTGAACTGGTATATCTGAGTAGACAGTTTTAATTCAGATCATAAAAGCTTTCACATGAGGTCATCACATAATTCTTTACCACCCTGGGCCTGTTGAACTTTAGTGGGAGATGGAGAATGATCATTGTTGACCTATTTAGACCTTCTCTATAATCAGATTTATGTCAGAGGCTGCCAGTTATTCATATTTCACCCAATGCTTTTCTTATTGGTACAGATGGCTGTTCTCTGTGGAGTTACCTGAAGGATATATTATTCACAGTTCAGGACTTCCATGTCAATTTCCAATTCTGGGATTTGAGTCATCCAAAATGATTCTGTCAGTAAATGAGAGTCGCTTAGCTCTTTGATCTCTTAATCAACATCTATACTAAGATCACTATTTTTTTCTGGAGATGTATGGAATTGATGGAAACGTCATTGTTTTTAATTAATTTATGTATTCATGGTATTATTAAATAAAATGAGAATCAATGTCAATTTTATTTCAACTTTTGTTTTATAGATGTCTGAGAAAAGTAGACGGAAATGGAAGACATTTTATTATAGCAATATCACTTACTTAAAAATTCTTCCAAGACACATGACAAAAATCACAGAATGATTAATCCTCACAAATACTTTTTATGATCAACTGTCAACAGGTAAGTTCTTCAATCAATCTCTTTGAAGGCAAATAACTGAATGCCCTCGACTTATAAGAGGATTAAAAAATCCAACTGAGTTCTTCATTTTCCCAACACTAACACCAATATTTAAATCATCCATTTGTTTGACATCTGAAGACTGTTACAACTGGGACAATGAAGCACAGTGAAATTCGAGATGTGTGAAAGACAAGACTTTTACTAATGCTTTTTAGTTTTTTTCTCTGTAAAATTGGGATAATAGTGTACCTATCTCTTATGTTTATTGTGAAATATAAATGAGTTATATATCTGTCACAGTAATGACAAGAATCAATAAAGGAGTGATAGCTGTTACATGATTCCTTGGGCCTGATGTAGGCTGGTAAACTTACCCTAGGATGAACAGGGTGCAGCATTGGGATTTCAAGGACAGTGGCCAAACAGATAGGCAGTACCATCACGATTTTTGTATATATCACATTTTGAAGTAGAATTTCATCCAGTGGCAACATCCAATCTCTTTGGGGAGGACACTGGCAAACGTTAGGCTGGGTGTCAGGACTCCCAAACCATGGACCTAGGTTACCAGGGAACTCTAATTTTCAGTAGGAGGGCTATAAGGGAGAGTATGTTCCAAGTCTGTCTCGAATCTTCTGTCTGCCTCAGGAAACTCTTGGCTTGTAGAAGCATTCTCCCTGTGTCTTCACATTATCTTCCCATATGTATCTCTCTCTCTGTCCAAATTTCTCATTTTAATAAGGACATTGGATAAGGGCTCACCCTAATGACTTCATCTTAACTTGATCCCTCACCTGCAAAGACCCTATTTCTACCTAATTTTATGCTCACATGTCTTGGAGGTTAGGACTTCAACATATTTGGGGGGGGTGCATAATTCAATCCATAACACTTATATATCCTTAAGTAAGAGATGGGAAGATTTTAAGGACAAAAACACACTCATGGATTTTTCCTAGAGAGTGGAAAGACACTGATAAGGAATTAAAAGCATATGTTGAAGTCCTATGTTTGTTATGTAGTGGCTGTAACATTCCAGGAAATTCTTTGGTAGTCTTAATCTCAGTTTTCTTATCTCTACAGTGGGAGTTAACCTTTACAGTTTTGTTTAAAGTATTATAATAAATGAGAACATATAGGTAATAGTAATTTGTAAACTCTGTTACACAGATACTGTATATAATTATAGCTGTTGCTATTAGTGCATTTATTTTGTGTCTTATCTTTTCTAGATTATTCCAGGCATTAAGTAAACAAAGTTAAAAGTTCTAAAGCAACTAAAGGACAAGTAGAAGTGGGGACTGTTGTCTGTATAATTCACCCTTAAATTAGTAATGAATGATTTCATTGCAAGGATTAATATGGTTTAGTAACTGGCTATCATAATCATAATTTAACATACATTGCATATTTCACAGTTTCATATATGGAATGATTTTATTAGCCTGTAGAATATTGAGAGTCAAACAACTTTTAAAAATAATTGCTATTGGTTGGAAGAAAAACATTGTGCTGAACACTCATAAGGGAGAAATATACCAAATTAAAGAGTACTTATATAGGTTTTATTGTTTTATTCCTTTGTCAAAACAATGTTGGCATAAAATTGTGCAGGATGAAATTGGGTTCTAATGGCTATGAGTTAACTTTTACCTTTGGCTAAATGAATTTCCTCAGCCTTTTATTCTGCATTCTTGGTAAAAGTTTTAGGGCCTGACGGATTGCTATTATGACCACTTCAGACATTGAAAAATGACTTAGGAGAAACGGTCACTGCTAGGGAGTGACAAATAGCTTCCCAGGAGAGCGAGATTCATGCAGGGGTCATTAGCACATATTCAAGTATCCTAACCTCAAATATGTGTAGACAGTTCAGTATTTGGAAGAATCCGGACAGAAGTTACCTTGTCATCCTTCCTATTAGGCATCAAACAGATACGAATCAAGAGAAAATGAACACAGCCCTTTGATTAGTCCCTATACCACATAATTTCATCAACAGCATCTCTGTCCTTTAAATGGCACAGGTAATCATGTGCAAGACTATGGAACGTTAAGTGCAGATGATATTAGCTAGTTGATGTTCAGTAAATATTTGATGAATAGACACCATGCCAGGTACTATTCTAGGTCCAGAGGACAGAGCTAGATACCAGACAAGTATCCTTCAAGGGATGTATGACTGAGTGAATGAGTACCATAAGAAAACAATTAGGATATGGTGTTAAAATGGTAATGATTCAGAGCACACAAGGTGCTTTAGGAATATGCAGGGGAGACATTTTACCTAAACTGGGAGATGGGTAAGGAAAATTTCCTAAGGAAGAATTTTCACTCTCACAGTGAGTTGACGGTATGAGCATGGCAAGATTTATTATCTTCCGCATTATAGGAAAGGAGGTGAGGAGCATCAGTTTTAAATTGCTACTGAAAAGAAATATTAGGTCTTAATTCTGTTTTAAATTGGACATATTCATAAGGGACTTGAATCTCTGGCCTTTCCAACTCTTTTGCCTTAGAAGCCAAGTGGAGGTATAACCTATGTGTGGGAACTACTGGTATTCTTGAACAACTAGGATCTTTTGGTAGAGTTGTCATCCTTTTCCTGGCTCAGACTTCCACCTGAGAAAAATCTCTAATAAACCTACACTAACTCTGTGCCTCGAAGGCACACAGGACATAAAGCATAAGGCAGTTGGTATATTTGAATGTAAGAAAAATCAATACATGCAGCAAATAATATTAACCTTCGGTAACTCAAAGTCCCACAGTGTACCTTCTGTGGCTTAATGCCAAATGTGACTTGCCGTCCCTGCATAAAAGATTGTTTTTAGAGTAGAGACTTCTGCCAGAAGAAGAACCCCAGTGAAACCAAGTGGACTCCTCTTTTGTTAGAAGGATTCTTTCTCCGGGATTGTCAACACTGGGTCTGCCTCTCTTCAGCCACAGTCTGTGTCATATAAGCCAGAGCAATGTTCTGGGGTCCAAATTCTACTCTTCCCTCCTACAGAACTCCTGTGATATTTGTGCTATGCTATTCAAAGGGTCTGCCTTTAGTGTGATTTTCTCCACCGTCAACTACTCTTGCCTAGATCCACTTGCAGGTACAGCAGGGAGTGAGTGACCTTGTTAAAAAGAAGCCACGGTGGCCAAGGTAAATTCACTAATCCTTTTCTCACTTATTCAGAATGCCTCTTTTATATTCATATACATTTTTCAAGAAATAGACATATGTATCTGTCCTTTTAATTAATTTCAATGATTATTTTGTATATTCCTAAACTAATAACACAGTATTTCAAATATTGTGGTTTTATACTTTTTAGTAAATTGTTTACTTTTTTTTTTACTTTTTAAAAAAGTTTCTCTTTCTTCTTTTTTTCATTCTAGAAATCGAAAACTACTAAAAAATAGTGGGAACAACATGATATCTATGCTTTCACAGTCCAAATAAATATACTAAGTTTTAAAATATTTATTTCATTTTTAAAATTAGGAAATAAAATATTAAAATTCTCTTTGACTGCTATTCCCAGTCATATTATTCTTCTGGCCACTCCCTAAGGCAACCAAAATCATTAATTTTATATGAGGTTTTCCAGACCACTTAAAAATATTTTGACATAAATATATCCATGTAAGAATATATAGTATTGCTTTTGTATGTGATATTGAGCATTACTATAGAAGTAGCATCCTTTTCTGCAATCTACTTCTTGTATTCTATTATGTTTTTGTCATCCACCTGCATTGTTGTATTTTTTTCCTTATAATTTTTGTATTCTATTCCATCATATGAATTTACCACATTTTAAAATTCCATTTTGGCATTTAGTTTTTTTCATTATCTTCCTGTTGAAAATATTGCTTTATTTAAAGCACAGAGTCTGTGATCTCTTGTGTATATATATATATATATATATATATATATATATATATATATGTGTGTGTGTGTGTGTGTGTGTGTGTGTGTGTGTGTGTGTACAAGAGTTTCATTAGAGTTTATTTTTATAAAAATATTGTTGGGTCATAATATATGAACATTTTCAAGTTTATAATATATTCAAGTTGCTTTTCAAAGTATATATATATTCATATTTTCAATAAAAAGAAAGGGTAGATAAGTGTGCTTTATGAAAATTAAACTTTAGTACATCGAAAGACACTATTGACAGAATAAAACGACAGCCCACAGAATGGAAAAAAAATATTGCAAATCTTTTATCTGACAAGGGATTGACATCCAGAATCTATAGAGAACTCCTAAAATTCAAAAACAACAACAAAAAACTGTTTAAAAAATGGGCAGGTAATTAAAAAAATTTCTACAAGTAATATATACAAATGACCAATAAACGCATGAAAAAATGCACAACATTGTTCATCATTAGGAAAATGCAAATTACTACCACAATGAGATGCAACCTCACATGCATTAGAGTGACTTTTAAATCAAGAAAAATTAGCTGGGCATGGTGGTGCATTTCTGTAGTTCCAGCTACTTGGAAGGCTGAGACAGAAGGATCGCCTGAGCCCAACACGTCAAGGCTGCGGTGGCTGTGAGCGTGCCACTGCACTCCAGCCTGAGTGACAGAGTGAGACTCTGACTAAAAAAAAAACCCAAAAAACAAAAACCAACCAACCAACCAACCAAACAAACAAACAAAAAGTAGAATGCCATAAGCATTGGTGAGGATATGGAAAAATGGGAACAGTGGTGCACTATTGATGGTCATGTGAAATGGGTGAAAAACCGTATGGTGTATCCTTAAATAATTAATACATATACCATATAAGCCAGCAATTCTACTTCTGGATATATACCCAAAAGAATTGAAAGCAGAATCTTGAGGAGATATGTGCATATCCCTGTTCATGGCAGCATGATTTAGATCAGCTAAAATGTGGAAGCAGCACAAGTGTCCCTTGAGAGATGAAGGGCTGAGCAAAATGTGGTCTATTCATATAGCAGCATATGATTCAGTCTTAAAAATGAAGGACATCATGACATATGCTATAACATGGATGAGGCTTGAGGATGTTATGTTATGTGAAATAAGCCAGTCACAAAAAGACAAATACTGTCGGATTCTACTTATATGAGGTCAAATTCATAGAGGAAGAGAGTATAATGGTTATTTCTAGGGGATGGGGAAGGGGAAAATGAACTGTTATTGCTGGATAAGTATAGAGTTTCAGTTTTTCAAGGTGAAAAGAGTTCTGGAGAGAGATGATAATGATAACTGCATGAAAATATGAATGTACCTAATACCACTGAACTGTACACTTAAAAAGGTTAAAATGGTAAATTTTATGTTACATGTATTCTACCACAATAAAAAAGTTTTATTATTTGTAATGTGTGTTGCAAATGTCTTCTTACACGTGCCTTGTCTTTTTATTTCTCAAAGAGTTCTTTTGAAAAGCAGAAGCCCATGATTTTAATGTATGTAGATTCATCATTTCCCCCCTGCAGTTAGCACTTTCAGTTTTACTAAAGATATTGTTTCTTATACTTATGTCATGATATTTATTTTATTTTGTTTCTTTAAATAGGTCTTTCTTCATAGTTCCCTGCAAAGAGGTTGGGAAACACCAGCTGGGGCCCTTGTTATAGCAAGAACTCAAGGGCAGAAAGCTGGACAAGATTTTGTGGTTCTGTCTGGCTGCTTTCTATGAAGTGTGCTTGGAAAGAGTTTTTTGGTCTTTTCTTCTGCCAACCAAAACTTGATTTCCATATTGAGTATGTCATGTTTATATTCAATTAGTTGGGGATGCAATTAGTTGAGGATGCCTTGTCCTTTACACAAAGCAAACAATTCCCAAGGACACAGAGTCATCTATTTGTAGTAAAGACGATCCTCAGCTACAGGACAATTGTTCATCTGGACAAGTCTCTTGCTTATGACTGGTACAATGATGTCCAGGGCAGAGTAGATTAGCCTAAGCCTTTCTTTTCAGGACAGTCTGTCATTAGGGTTGACTATGAGGTTCAGAAGCAGCCTTTCCCAAAGGGCAGGCAGGGCAAGTGCCAGAGATATTGCTCAGATAGTGGGGGCATCTTTCCTTCTCCCTCTCCTCTGTCTTGAGAACATGAAGCCAGTCATCTTAGCTCCTCTCGGCTGAGTATTAGTATCTGTATTGCTCTTGGTAGCCACTGATCCCTGAGGGCAGGCACTGTCAGCTTTGTCTTATTGGTGAGGCCAGAAGACCATGTGTGGAGGCTAAGCCAACAAAGGAAAGATTGTTTAGTCCAGGGTATAGATGAAGGCTTGTGAGGAAGAGGGAAACTGAGACTTCACTTCCATTTTTAATTTCTTACTGAAGAAAAAAAAGTAGCTGAAAACCATGATTTCTCTCTAGAAGTCTCTAAAAGTTTTAAAGTTGATGAAATCATAGAGAGTACCTTTTCAGTCCATATTGAAATTAAAGTAGAAATCAATAACAAAAACTCAAATGAAAAATATTTTTATTTTTTGAAAGAAAGCAACATACTTTTAAATATGCTTTGTGGTAAAAAAAGAATTACAATGGAAAATAGAAAATGTTTTAATGGAATGATAATAATAATACATGTAAAGTCTGTAGGATATAACTAAATCTGTGCTTCTGGGGAAAACTGTAGCCTTAAATACACATATTAAAAAAGGAAAAAAGGCTAGAAAACAATGCTTTAAGCATCTATTTCAAGACATAAGAAAAGAACTGTAAATTTTAAAAAATGAGTAAAGACATTAATGAAACTGAAATTAATGAAGAAGAAAATAAGAACAAAATTGGATTCACAAAACTGAATACAATTTTTTAAAGACATAAAGTTTATAAATCCTTGGTGAAACGAGTCAAGAAAAAAAGAAATAATAAAAAACAATAGATAAAAAAAGGGGAATCAATTGGTGAAACTTGAAGTGAAATAGACAAGTTCCTAGAAAAACACAACCTATGAAAAATGTCAAAAGAGAAAGGAGATTTTATATAAATATCTTTAACAATTAAAAAATAAAACTTTAATTAAAATTTGTTACAAAAAAAGACCCAAAGGGCAAACATTTCAGAAGACTATAATGACAATTATGCAAAAACTTTTGAAGAGAATAGAAAAAGGCTTTTGAAAGAACATAACATGGATTTACTATACCCAATGAGCAGCCATTTTAACATTGCCTAAATCTCACGTTTTTCTAGCAGCACACTTAACTTACCCTCTAATCACTAGCCAGGGACAGAACTGGTTTCTCAGAGGTAGTTACTGATGGCTGCTTTACAACCCCCCTCCCTAACTTTTTACTAATTAGCTTTTCTATTCCAAGTATTTGCCTTCACCCATAAGACCCGAGTTAACTTAATTAGCCACTTCATGACCTTCCTAACACAGGCCCCCACCTCCAGGAACAGCAATCATGTGACTAAACCACCTATCTCTTTGCTGTTCATCACCTGAGGTCAGAACCTGCGCTTACCTGTCCCTTCGTGATGACATGAAACAGATCACCACCCAATCACCTTAATGATCTTCCTCCATCAAAGGGAAGGATTAAAAAAACTCAACCACAAGCAGCCAGCTGCCACTGCCTTACTAGACTCTGGTGTGGCCATGAGTTCTTGGAGCTATGACTGCCGTCATGTTTCCCGGCTTTGGTCTCCCTTCCCTACCTTGGGGAGGTGAATCTCTTTTTTCTCTCTCGCCCCTAATTTACTTTCTAAATAAACTATATTTTCTAATCTAACTTCTGTGCAATTCTTTGCATCTTTCATGCGGCACTGAATCACACACTAGACATCCACATCCCCAGCGGGCCTGACCTAACATTCTGGAGGCCCCCGCTGGAAGTGTAACCGAACAGCTATATTTTCCAGCATCTCTTTTTGTGAGATCAGAAAAACTTTGTTACAAAACCTGAGAAGAAATAAAAATTATAGGTCAATGTCATTCAAACTATAAATGCAAAAATACTAAATACGTGCATAGAAATGGAATCCAGCTCGATATAAAAGTAAGACTTTATAGCCAAATTTATTCTAAGAAAGAAATGCTGGTATAACATACACAAATCAATCAAAGTAATTTATAATATTAACAAAATAATGGAGAAAAATTATACAATTATTTCTATATCAATAGATACAAAAAAATTTGATAAAATTCATCACTCATTCATGTTAAAAATCTTGCCAATCCAGGAATAGAAAGGAATTTCCTCAATCTGATAGAGAGGACTTAATAAAAATCTACAGGAAATATCATGTTAAACTTTCTCTGAGATGGAGAATGGGAAAAAGATCCCCAGTTTCATCATTTTTATTCAACTTTGTGCTAGGCACCATAGTCAGTGCAATAAAAGTAAAATATAATCAAAATTATAAAAATTGAAAATGAAGCAATACAACTAATTTTCTCATATGTTATAGTTATGCATATAACAGGTCTACACCCCAAAACCTGAAGATAAATTATTAGAAGTAAAAGATAATTTAGGAAATTTACCAATTGCACTTTAATTAATAGTATTTTTTTGCTGTGACAAACAAAATAAAACTTAAAAAAATCAAACATTTATAATAATATAAAAAGTCATCAAAACTCATGAATAAATTTAATGAAAGATATTCAATATCTCCACTCATAGAATAATAAATCTTTATTGAAATAAATGAAAGATCTTACTAAATATAAAACTCAATATTATAAATGCATCAGTTTCCTCAAGTGTATTTATAGTTTCAATAAAATTCTAATAAAACCCCCCTTTTTGTGTGTGAAAATTGACATGCTGATTTTAAAGTGTAATAAAAATACCAAAAGTCAAAAATAGCTATGCTATCTTGAAAAACTTGAATTTCTTGTAAACTGGATATCAAGATACGTTATAAAGCATTTCTTTATGGCTGGAAAATATCTTCTTGCTTGACATCATTAAGATAATCTGCAATACTATCTTATCTACGATTGTTTAGTTTTCACTTCTGGATCCATAATTATCAAGAATTAATTTTTGTGTCTGGTGTGAGGTAGAGGTCAAGTTTTATTTTTATTTTCCATATAGATTGCCAATTGACCCAGTGGCATTTATTGAAGACAATATTAGCTCCATTGCTCTGTATTGTCATTTTCCTCATAAATCAGATGACCATGCAGTGTGGGTCTGTTCCTGTTTCTGGACATTCTCTTTTCTGTTCCATTGGTTCATTTCAGTAGCTCTACAACTCCGGATTTTCTCAGCAATTCCACTGAATGCCAGCAGAAAATTCTCTCAAAAATCATATGGAAAGAAAGATTACACTCATAAATTTAATTATAAAATTGTACTTAGTAGCCGGGCTCGGTGGCTCAGCCTGTAATCCCGCGCCTTTGGGAGGCTGAGGTGAATGGATTGCCTGAGCCCGCGGGTTCGAGACCCGCCTGGGCAGCGAGACCTCATCTCTGCAATAAGTCAAATAATCAGCCGGGCATGGTAGCGCATGCCTCTAATTCCGGCTACTTGGAAGGCTGAGGCGGAAGGATCGCCGGAGCCCAGCAGGTCGAGGCTGCGGTGGCCAAGAGCGGCCACTGCACTCCACTCTGGGCGACAGAGTGAGACTCCAACTCAAAAAAAAATAAAAAAATAAAAAAATAAAATAAAATTGTACTTAGCATGAACTGCCGAGACATCAGTTACATAAATACATCAATTGAGAAATGATTGCTTTTCTGAGACTGGTTAAAACATTATGGGCTAAAACAGATGTATACAAACAAGAGGTAAATCGTATAGGCTAGAGATAAAAATTGCTAATTTCAGGTCTCATTCAGTCTACATTTTTCAGAGTTGGGGAATAGCTAAGGACCAACTAGTTCAATCCACTTATTTTAAAGATGTGAAAATAGGCTCAGGGACATATGAAGACACAATCCCACGATTAGTAGATAGCAACCTGCCACTAGATGGTGCCTCTTTCAGCATAGCTCTATAAAAGAATGCCTCTTCTTGAAGTATATAAAACAGAGAGCAATGAAAAAAGAGATGACACCTGAATATTTGAAGACCAGGTCCTCAGATAGGGGAAAATTTATCAGAATTTTCAGGACACTATTTGCCCATTTTGAGAAGTCTCACATGGTACTATTTGTAACCGGTAAGATCATTCCAAGTTAGTATAGATCAATAAAATTCAACATTTAAATTCATGTATGCCACCAAAGCCATGACTTCTATGACCCAGGACATTGTCAAGTTTTTGAGGTTGCAAAATCTGTCCTTCCATTTGATCTTATAGCACACACTTGGAATAGATGAAATAGATCTGAAAGCTTGCCCATAGTGACTGTATTTTTGTACTTGTAAATGGGATCAAAGGATTTTTTTCCTTGTAGGAGTCTTTGTTTCATCTGAACTTTTATTTTGATTCAAGTTGTATTTATCTACAAACACAAGCAAATCAGACTAGATCAAAGGGTATTTCTGCTCCATTAGCTATGGCTTGTTCCTATAGTTCTTCCAGAATGACTTCAGCAGAGTCAAAACTTCCTTGCTGCTGGAGTTGCTTAACAGAGTCAAGATGCATAGAATGAGATGCATTGATTGTGTTTTCAGTCAAAAGTTGGTTTGTTAAGCATTGGGCATTTATATCAAGTTTAAGATGAACTGGTAGCATGAAGAAAGAGCAAATGACTTTTCTCTCTTGCCAACATGCAACTTCTCCAACTGGAAAGAAGGAAGGGAAGGGAAGGAAGAAAAATACAGGGCAAAGTTTGTAGATGAGAGGAAAAAGGAGAAAAGCAGGATGTTCCAGACAGATTTGCCCTGACTCAGAATCAAGAAAGTGGCATTACGAGAGAGAAAAAGAAGAAAGAGAGAGAAGGAAGGAAGGGGAGAG